>NW_009607768.1:29731-46064 GCF_000690535.1 Cariama cristata
GTTCCCAGGAAAGACTTACGTTGTATAGGTGGGAGAATTCAATTTCCAAGGGGGTGAGGAGGGACCGGGGAAATGGCTTCACAGTCACGGAGATGACTTTGGAGTTCAGAACAGTGCTGTTTCTGGGAAGAAGAGAGGAAAAAGATGTTTTAAAGGGGACTAAGAGACTTTTACAGAGGAATGAATCGCAATGCATTTGTCACTCATGGTACAAGATATAGCATACACAGTGCAGAAGGAGTTGGCCCCATTACTTTAAAATGCCATCAAAGACACTTGCTGCTGATAGACCCCATCATCTGCGCTTTGAGCTCCCTTACAGTCACTGTACATTTATTCCTCCAGGAATCAGACCATTTTATGAACCACATAGACCCCTAAAGCCATTGGACTTAAAGACTGTATCTATACCAGTAATAAAATGCTCCTGGACTCATTTTCCGTCCCTGACATGAGCAGAGCTCATTTTGTGTGCTTTCAAAACAACCTCTGTTTTCTCTCTCAAAGGCTGACTGAATCTGCACTGCAGTAAGTGCTAGGCAGGGGCATGGCTGCCTTTAACATTAACAGTATATCCATGGGGCAGCACACGATCCTGTCTAGTTCACTACTACTGGCACTGGTGCGTATCTCCATTCTCTCAGGATCAAAAGCAAATGGGAAGAGGCCAAACCCTTCATGTGGATGTCTGAATGTCTGTACCCAGCCAAATACTCTAATAAATCTGGCAGCTCTAGGAGAATTGGCTGTCAGGAGAGGCAATAAGGAAGGAAATATCTCCCATACTTGTGTTCCTGCTCCCTGGAAAGCCAACCCCTTTGTAGGCATTTCCTTGGACTTTGAATATCTAAAGACACAGGGGTTCCTGGTGTTTCTGCAGCAGAAGTCTTGGGTGTTTAAATAAGCAAAACGGGGGTTCCTGGTGTTTCTGCAGCAGGAGAAGTCTTGGGTGTTTAAATAAGCAAAACATCCCCACAAACAGCATTTGAAAATGCTACCCCTCTAAGTTCCCCGTGAAGGAATTGGTAGTTAAAGCGGTAGCTCAGCATCAGGTTGTTCCCAGCCCTTCTGGCACCCGTGGGCAAGGGAAATTTTTCTCTGTCCTAATCTCCACCAAATCTACAGGCATTGGAAAAATCTTTCACCTTTCTTTCTAAGTCTTATCTTCCTTTTACAAAGAATTATGTGGAAAAGATTTGCATTTGCTTAACAGCAACTGGATTAAAAAAACAAAACAGAACAAACTTGGAATCGTCCACAGATGTGTAAGTGAATGCTCAGAAAGCCACTATTCCACCAACACCAGAGGGAACAACAACATTGTTTTAGCAGGGTAAAGAAAAAACGAAACACATTTTCCTTAAAAAAATTAAAAAGGGGGAAAGAAAAAAAAAGAAAGAAGCAATAAAGCACAAATATCAGTCTAGAAAGGAAGAGTAAAGGGGGAAGTAAATAGGGGTAAATATCAGCTCTAAGCTTTGAAATGTAGGCAGCTGTGGGTAAGCTAAAAAAGGGAGCTGCTGAAAGGTAAACACCAGTGCACGTCTTCATTAGTAACTGTGTCTGTAAGGGTCAGTTCTTGGGTCAGTTCCTGGTTTGGTGCTGTTGAATATTTGCATGAGCAATGTAGATGACACAGAAACATCCTTTTGAAGGCTGCAGACCAGGTGAGAATTGGTGTAGTAAACAGAAGCAGAAGCAGCATTTGATTTTTCAGAGTGGAAAGTCATTAGCAGGCAGAAGTTTCTCCTATGCAGACTGAAGGTTGCTTAATGGCCAGTTAGTCACAGCCCAACCAGAAGTTATCCCAGTGCATCCGAGAGCCAGCAAGTGCATCTGAGCTTGGAGAGTGCAAGGTCTGTGTGCAGAGCTACAGGCTTTGCTCCAGGAACTGTGACCCAAAATATACCCGGGGAGATCAACTTGAGGACAAAGAGCTGTGACAGAAAGGACCGAAGTGATCCTGTGCAGGAGCAAGGAGATGAAGCAGATATCTTCTCTATGCACCCCTCCTTGTCAGGATGCCACTATACTGTTTGCTTCAATTCCACTTTGAGATGGAGAAACAGTTGAGCAAGTTCAAAGGAGAGACACAAAATTTATCCAGGTGCTAGAAAACCAGACAAAAGATTTCTGTTGAAAGGCATGTCTGACAGTTCGTTGCTTGTGGGGGATTTTTCAGTCGCCCACCTGAAGGCCCAGTGCCTGGAAGTGAAAGTCAGACAAATTCAGCCTTAAAATAAGAGACAGTCTCCTAGCAGAGAAGGTAATTAAGCATCTGAGCAGCTTGCCGGGGGAGGCGAGGGACTCAGTGTCACGGGGAATCTTTCAGGAAGAAGACGAGCCATCTTTCCTAAAAGCATGTCACAACCTAGCTTCTGGGAAGAAAACAAAACACATCAAGATCTGGCTTGGACAGGAGGTCAGACAAGCTCAGAGGGCTCCTGCGTGTCCATAAAGAGTATGCAAACAGATGTAAACATGCTGTTGGGTACACGGGGCTGTCAGGTGCCAGGCTGTCGATTCTCCAACTGCTGCCCCTGTCCTCTGCAGCAGTGCCCAGCTGGGACCAAGCACCACTTACCTTCCTGGCTTGAAAAATCAGGTATCATGTGTATCCCATCTCAATTGTCACAGATGCCACAAACGGCAGGGCTCTCCGGATTCGAGGGGACAGAGCAATATGTGGCTTAGATAAGGAATTGGTGCTTGGGGGAGGTAAATTGGGGCAATTAGGAACAGCTCAGCTGGTGCTGTTTGCTGAGTTAAATCAACATTTTTTTCTTTTAGGAAAAATCATTCTGCATTGAATCAATGTGGTCAAACTCAAGATCCGGGTCCTTGTTGCTCATGTGTACCCAGGAATAGATGTTCTGCTTTGTGATCAGAAATATTTTTACCCCATAGACAAGTGCTATCCAGCTACATGCTTATTTAAAGACATTCTGCTTTTTAATGCTATGTCTATTTGCACAGTGGTGAAGTAAGTGGTACTGCTGCTGCTTCTCTTATCTCTCTATTTTATTTTTTTTTTCCTTTGACTCTACACAAGTGATTCAGGACTCTGGATTTTTTTAAAGAGGGACTGTTCTTTAATTAAGGAACGTCTTAAATCAGATCTCCTGCGGGAACGCTGTTCAGAGGCTGTGGCTGCTGCAGCTGCTGGTTATCAGAGCTCATTCACTGCTTGGCCAGAGAAAGCTGAAATACCGCTGGATCATTTGAGCCAATGATGTTTATTGCCCTTCTGATCTAATTCCCAGTGCTGTAATGGAAGATATTACAGAATACAGTTGGCTGGCTTGCTAATTCCTCTCTGCACTCACTTGGAGCTCTTTTGCCATTGCCAGTGCTAAATCTGTAGGTATTTAAATGATTATCGGTGAGAAGAGATGCCCTGGTGTTTATGGTAAATGGGCTCACGCTAATCAGTGCAGAACAGATTTAGAAGGTGCCTTAGGATGCTTAATTTACTGCCTCAGTACCAGCCTCAGAAAAAAAGAGCGAAAGAGCAAGAGAGAAAGGGAGAACAGAGAAGAAAAGGAAAGGGGGTACTGAACACAAAAGCTTTGGTGCCCGAGGCAGTTTGCAGCGGCTGGGAAGATGGTAGACATGTGCAGCCAGGCATGCTACTACTCTCCTCTCTTCTCCCCAAGCCTGTCTTCTGCCGTGATGCTCTCAGAGGGCTCAGTGTGGTTGGCAGCTCCCGAGTAGCTTGGGAGGATCAGGGCAGCTAAGCATCCCCCATCTGTCAAGCCTCATGATGAGGAGGGCAGCATGAGAATCCATTCCTGGAGGGCAAAGGGTGGCAGGCAGCCGGCAGGCAGGGATGTGGCAGTGCCAACGGCACTGTGTCTGCCCTCATATCTGGGGTGCACGGTGCTGTATATGGATGGAGAAAGACTTCTTGCCCCTCCGGCAAGTGATGTCTGTGATGCACGAGCCTGTCCCCACCTGAATATGCAGCATCAGTCAATGAGGGTCAAAATATTTGCACTGCAAGTAAAAGTCTTTCTTGTTACACCCAGTGACATTTGCTTTTCCCCTGGAGGACCAAGGCTCTGCAGCCAGAGGGATCAACAGCAAAGCCTAGTGATTCCCCAGCAGCTCACGCTCCTCAGGCCACCCCTCTTACCTCTGGAGGGAGAGGATGTTGCCCATATTCCGGTACAGAACGGTCCCCACCACGAAGACAGAGGAGTCGTCCGTCTCTGCACGACACCAAAGGAAAGAGAAGAAGACAACAGCACTGAGGCAATTGGGATGTCAGCTGTCCCCATGGGACACCCAGGTGCAGGATTAGGCCTCACATGGAAGGGTCTCTGTTGGGGCATGGCCAATGCCAGCATCACTATGGTGGGATGCAGTGCCTGCCACCACCACACTGGGTCTCTATCAGTCCCAAGGAAAGGCTGAGCGCCTTTAGGGTGACCTGGCACCCCAGGCATCTACCCTCACGCAAGGCTTACTCATCCTGACTGATCAACCTTGTGCTCCCCAATTCAGACATCCCACTAATCCCTCCGACAGCACCACAGCGGATAAATCTGCAGGGCAGAAAGGTCTCTTGCAGCCACCCACAGGCATTTGGACCCGTTTGTAGCTATCAAGCCATCAGAGAGAAGAGCTGCACTCAGACCGACAAGGGCAACGGAGAAGGGGAGATGTCCCAGTGCGCCTGGTCTGACCCCACAGCTTGTGCACTGCCTCGGGAGGCGACAGGGGCCGTGGTCCCAGATGAGCTTCTGAATCATCTGTGTGACCTCTGGGCATGTCACTTGACCTCCTCGTTCTCCTCCGCCTTGCGGTACCCAGCTGCAAAAAGCAAGAACTTCCCCTGAAAAAAACACAAGCAACGGAGGCAGCCCTACGGCCAAATTTTCAGGGTGAGAAAAAGCAAGTGGCTGGGTAAAAACCAATGCTGAGGAAGCCTGGGGAAGTGCCCTGAGATGGGGCTTCTCTGATGTCTTGTACTGAGGTTGAACTTACAGTGTGCCCACTCCATCAGTGCAGGGTGGACACTGCGTGTCTGTCTTCCCCTTTGTCAAATGAGGCTCAAGTGGGACAGGTGGTGAAAACATAACTAGGGCAGACTGACGGGCAGGCTTGCAGAGCAGTTGAATAAGCCTTGCTTCTTTAGGAAAGCAGGCATAGCCTTTTGGCCTTTCCTCTAAATCCCTATGCAAACAAGGATCCTGTTGCCTTCAAAGAGAGTTTTCCCTCTTTGTGCTCAGCGGGTGCAGTAGAGCATTTACAGAAGTGATGTGTGCTCCTGTGAGCCTGTGAGCAGGCAAAAAGCTAAGCCCCGCAGGCTGGGTTATCGCAGCACCCTCCCAAGAAGGCAAAAGATCCTGGTTGTAATAGAGGTGGAGGCTTGTCTCTTTTGGTCTAGGACAGATCTTTAATAATGCAACTGCCCATCAGTCCTCGTATACAAAAAATGAAATCCTCTGATGTGCTACCCAGCTGGAACAGCATTGCGTTTTGATCACGTAACATCTCCCCAGCAGTGTTCATTCACCAGCAGCATTGGCACAGCCTTCAGCCCAAGAGGCACATCACCCAACTACATAAATTAGTGCTGGCCCACTGAAATTAACAGTGCAAAGTCAGCTCCCAGCAAAGAGGGGATCTGGTTTTGGTCTCACCAAGCTGCCTGTCTCCATCACTTTGCTCAGGATAGTTGCCCCTATTCCCTGTGGCCAAAAAAAGTGAGGATCAAAAATAATAGAGGTGCACTCCGACTGTCAATCACTGAGTAAACCCTCAAAAAGGTACCACCAGTGCAGGGTACTGAGCAAAGCAGAGGCAGCAGAGCCCTGGGTGGTACTCAGGAAGCCATGGAGGGGTGAAGACTGATGGGAAGTTGATTCTTCAGTGTAGATGTCACCCTTTGTTTCCACAGTGACTACTGCTCAGGGGCCCTACAGCAGCTCAATCTTGGAGGGCATCTACAGCCTTGTTTGCTTACATGGCCATGGTGATAGGTGGCAGAACCATGCCCCCATTGCATATCTGTTCTTATACGGTACCCACAGAGATAAGTACTGTTCAGTGCCCCTGATGGCAACCCAGCATGTTCAATGAGGCATGAGAGACTCATTTCAGCACCCAACATGCCTTGCAGAGGATTGCAGACTCAGTTCAGCACCCACATCCATCAATGACACAGTGACATAGCAGACACAGGGATGTTTCCATTTCTTCCCAGGTTTGGCAGCCTTGAAAGAAGCAATCATCAATGCAATGTTGCCCTGAGTTTTTGTGCCAACTCCTACTCTTTTCTAAATATGCTGCTTATTTAGGAGAAGATATACATCCATATCCAGGCACTAAGTTTGCCCCGAACTTTTGCAATGAATTTAGATTTGACTCTTGGCCAGGCCATATCTTAAAGCCTTATTAGCACTCAGCAATGCTTTTGGTGACCAAGCTTTTGTGAGCAAATCCAGCTGAGCTGGAAGAGGAATGTAAAGACAAACCAAATGGAAGGAAACTCTCTTACAAAACGAAGAAGAAATTTTCTTTTGGAGTGCCCTGGCTGTGCCGCCTACCTGTCAGCCCTGAAGACAGGATGCTCTTGGAGACAGTGACTTTGTCCTCCGAGTTCTTGGCCCAGTCCACCATGCCCCTCCAGCCTCTCATGGGGAAGGTGATGTCAGTAGCTGCATTAGCAGGCAGTTTGTGAATGCCGAAGAAATAAAACCAGTAAACAAAACCAGCCTCAGTAAATTCACATGTGCTAAAAAAAAACATTGGAGGCAACAGTAGGAAATCAGATAGCAGAAGGAGTGAATCTGTAACTTGGTAGCTATAGGAACAATGCTGTCTTCAGGTAATGTGTATGCATGAAGGAGGATGACACTAAATGTTAGGGCTTATGCTTCTGTTTTTTGAAAAGGACCTGCCTGCTCCAGTGTCCTGTGTCCAGGAATGGCCAGCTGCTAAGAAGAAGTGTGAGAAAGAACAGAGCAAGACATCTCTCGGTCAGTCCTGCCAGCTTCCAACAATCAGCAGGACTTCCTCAGCTAGTGGCTGTATCCGGATCATCAACTTTAACAGCCACCAATGGACCTCTCCTTTGTGCATTTTCCTAATCCCATCATGAACCCATCTGTACTTTTTGGCTTCTGCAACATCCTCTGGCAACAAGTTCCATGCTGTGATTGTGCATACAGCATAAATCAAATACTGCCTGCTGTTTGCTTGCTGCCTGATCACTTCATTGGCTGCTGTGCAGCTCTTGTGTCAAAAAAATAAAAGGAAGCAACTAATTCTGCCCAGTTCGTCATCTGTTCTCCATTCATAGTTCTATAGATATCTCTCAGATCGTTTCGTGGACACCTCTTCTTCATGCTGAAGTCCTAACTTATTTGGAGAAAAGCCACCCCATATTTATGATCATCCATGTCTTTCCCCAGACCTTTTAATGTTCCACCACCTGCTGCCTTCCCGCCTTCCCTCCCCACAGCCCAGGTTATACATATTGCACAGTAATTACAGCTTCCTGAGGTCTCTGCCCAACATGGGGAGTGCAAATCAACTCACCCAGATTGTCCGTCACTTGGTAGGAATCCCGGAAATCTTTCATGCGAAAGCCGATTACATCAATGAAATCCTCCATGAGCCTGAACAACTCCTTGGCGTTTGGCCCTATCTGCAGAGAGAGGGAGAATTCTTAGTAGCATAGATGATACTAATGAACACAGCACAAGTTTCTCCGAGGGCAAAGGTTTCTGTCCTCACACGCGTACTGGAAGCATATGCTGGGTATAATGGCGTATTATGGAACTGTGAAGAATGAGGACTGAGAAATCCTAAAAGGAAGCCTAGAAAAATAAAAAGAAAGGGGCAAGAAATAATAACCTGACATTCAGATCGATAAAACTTAGGGTGGAGAGCAATATGGCAAAGCAAAGGGAAATATCCAAGACTCTCTGGAGCACAAAATAACCGACCCATCTCCTTTCCTTCCCCAGGATTACCTCTACTACCAGTAACCCCATCTGGAGCAGATAAGATGCTGCTGATGTTCATTATGGTCCTGCTCCTGCAGTTAATGCGAGAAGAGAAACACACTAGGGCAGACTCTTAGCAGCCATGATTTAATGTAGCTCCACTTTCTTTCCAAGTCCATTGACTGGAGTATTTGACCCAACCTAGCTGCCAACAAGCCAGAGGCACCATGCCACAGGGTAAAGATGTGTTCATGTTGATGAATGGAAACTTCGCCCTTTGTCAAATTCTATTAACCCTTCCCAAGCCTTAGACTTCCCTGACACTCAGGTATTGTGATGATTGGCCTGAGAAACACATTTGGGCTATTTCTGATGGTATAAATGTTACCTACTGAGAGGGAGCCCACAAAACATTACCTCACCCAGGATAGTTAATTTTGCTCTCACTCCACTGAAAGCAGCCACACCAAAGGACCTCCGTGGTCTAATGTTGAATCCCAGGCACCAGATCACATAAACCTATACAGAAGAGCATCACAGTCTGGTTTTGTGCTTTCCTGTTTTGCTGGCAGGATCTCAATCTCAAAATAACCAAGTTTCTTCTTTTTGGGCCTTGGCTGTCTTGGAGCTTCTCTGTCTCTTTTTTCCTTCCTGGTGTTTCCCTGATGATAATGATATTGGCAATAACTCTTCTTCACCTGTATTTTGCCAGGGTAATGCAAGGCTGTTAAACAATAACTAGTTTTCCGGTGACAGATTTAATAAAAGATAATCCACTTGAAATGAGTTGTGCTGGCTACCTGTCTTTTCCTCAAAACACATTTGCCTACAGGGGCTTAGCAAATACCACAAGAGGCTGAAGAAAAGCAATTCAGCTCCTTACAACTCTTCTTTCCCCTTTCCACTACTTTCACAGCTTTTTCAGTTCCTCGTCATAATCCAGACCTCCTGAGGGGGCTGAGCAGAGCTGAAGGGACAGCTGGGGACAAGCAGGACAGCAGGATGGGATGGAGGCAGAAGGAAGGCTGAGCTATTGAGTGTATGGCCAAGGAGCACAGGGGTGGCCATGCGTGTCTCTCTCTCTGTCTATCCAAAGGAAGCTTGGTGAGACTAAAGCTGTATCAAGATCAGATCAGAAATCCTGCCAGTACAGTAGGTGTACACATAAGGACAAGAAGCAAGTGAGGAAGCTATTTTTAACAGTATACTTTTATATTCCATTACAGATTGAAATCACAAGGTCAAACTAACTGCAGGCTACACTGGCCATTGTCTTTCAGGCTTTTATCATATAATGGCCAACACAATCTCCTCAAAAAACATGGTAGCCCTTCTCTGAATACTTTTCTGTTGTTTTGGGTTTTATTTTTCTTGAGTAACATCTCTGCCTGGAGGGCCACAGGGCACTAGGATATGAGACTGAGATGAAATTGGATTTACTTTCAATGAGCAAATTGGGAGGCAAAGACCTTGTTTTAAAAGAATGGATTAATCTTGCAAAACGCGAGGTGTGAGTTTGGTCCAGCAGCGTTGAGGGAGAAGGACAGAGACTACAGTAACCTCTATTGTCATCCAGTTCGTGAAGATATCTGTGTCCCAAAGTCATGGCATTTGGCTGTCATCTCAGTTCCCACTAAAATATATGCCAGGCAAATACTGTCCCCATGATTATCCCACTCCTCGTGTAGGTTATGGTGGTGCTGGGAGCAGGCTGGGCTATATCTGTCTATAGATGCAAAGAGCAGATTGTACATGGAAAGCCAGTGGGAAGGAATTGCCACAGAGAGTAAACTGCGGCTGTTTTTAAGGGGATCAACAGGGCTTCCCTGTTGTCATGACAACTTGACAGTCTCCTCTGCTCTGTGTTGAAATATGTACATGCACCTGTAGGCTTGAAACTGAGTATTTGGTCACAGACTCACAGAGTGACAGAATGGTTGAGTTCGGAAGGGACCTCGGAGGTCTTGTGGTCCATCCTGCCTCCTCAAGCAGGGCCACCTAGACCTGGTTGCCCAGGACTGTGTCCAGATGTTGCTCTATCCCACCTGGAGCCAGACCATGTCATCTGCTTCCAAATGCAATGGGGAAACACCAGATCTCAGGGAGAAAAGAGAAGGACAGGTTCACAAGGCTATTCGGTTCCTGGTGGAGTTTCTGTTGCATGAAGGAAATATATACAGGTCCGTGTCTCATGTTCTGGACTGCCAACAACTGTCCCAGTGCCCGCTGTTAGGAGTCTTTCCCAGAGGACTTCCCTGGTTGCTGTGAATACGACTGGACTCTTGGGCTGCATTTTGTGCTCAATGATTTTTTTTCTTGATTGTTTGGTATTTCCAGACCTCTCTGAGGAATTTTGCAGCAGCAACAAGTGGCTAAAGAGGAGCTGCCATATTCTGACCCATACCTTCAGGTATCTTCCACAGGACTGATCTCTCACAACGGCTGAGTTATATTCCTTGTCCGGGTTATTTTACAAGCTGAGTTGATGTTTGTGTTCCAAGGGGCAATATTGAGGAATGGACATGGAAGGAATGAGTTTTATCATGAGCCCATCCACCAGAGCTGCTGCTCTGAGGCAGAACTATTTCACTCTGATGAGATCCCCAAAGCTGTAGTGAGATGACAGCATCAAGCAGCCCATGGGTTCGTCAAGGGAATGGCAAAGGGATAAGGAACAGGTCTGATACAAACCCAAGCAGAGTTCAACTGGGGCAGGATAGACAAGAGCCAAATATGACAGATAGCAAAACAAACCTCAGCTTCCCCCAGTACATGAGAGTTTAGTTACAGAATTATACAGCAGGATCCCCAACCTTAAGAGGAAAGAAATAAAGTAAAATATAACTGAACACTTGCTCAGTTCATGCTGAGTGGAACCAGAAGCTCAGGTGAGCAGAGCCCAGCTCTGAACCATGAAAATCTTGCCCGTCCTGCATCTTTTTAGCCAGGAACTCAAACCCATGTAACCCCACTTCTTTATCTTGGCAAGAGGAAAGAAAAAATTATAGCAAACCAGCAGAGTTATCAACTCCAAACGAAGCCTGACCTCTGAGAACTATCCAAAATTTGGTATTCACCACCAGTCTTTCACTGTTCTTCATGCAGAGACTCTGGCTTAGATCTTAGATCCTGTGGCTCACTGAGTTACTCCGTAAATATGACTCAGCCTGGCACTAAGATCACCCACACAACCAGTTGCACGAATCAGTTGATTGGCAGTCAACTCTGAAGCTGACCACAGCTGACCGTGTCCAAGTCGTCCATCTCTTTCATCATAAGGGTTTATCCAAGGAGAACAGCATTGGTGGATGGCGGTATTTTGTGGTCTGTGGCTGAAACAGGTATGTATTACACACAACACAGCGTGGGCCAGAAGAGCTAGGAGGTCATATAAACACTTGGAAATTCCCCTTGTCATGGCTTAAGCCTATGATGAAAGCCTGTTTTGTTTCAGGGAAGGTGCTGAATGTTCATACCAGCTGAGCTTCCTCCCATTTGTCCCGGTTTTCTTCCGATAAAAGATTGCTGATGATCTGGACAAAGTTCTGGAGAAGGGAGACAAAAGAGGAATAAAGAGGTGGTTAGCCAAATGTAGCCCAGGCTAGGAAGAACACAGTGATGCACAAGGAACATGTGAGAATCAGCCATGCTCCAAGAGGGTTCTCATGGTCCCACAGCATTTCATGGTCCTCTGCCCGCAAGGATGTTAAAAGCAAAGCAGGTTCCAGTAAGGCCTTTTTCCAAAGGCCTTCACTTTGTCTACTATATCTGTAAAGGTGTTGGACTGAGAATATGTCTTGTATCCATTACTGGAGGTTTTTAAGAACAGATTAGGTAGATATCTGTCAGAAACCGGTTAAAAATAGATGATCTTGCCTTGTATAAATCCCTTCCTATCCTATTTTCTGCGATTTCTGTTACTTCCAGCATAGGGAAAACTTATGATCCTCTTTAGTCAGCTACCAGGCAAGAAGAGCAGTGATTGATCAAGAGGGTGCTATGCATGGTAGTGTCTTTGCAGCACACTATGAGAAGGAAGGAGATAAGATATCTCAAGACCACTGATTTTTTTTTTTTTTAGCTTTACCCCCCATTGTAGATCCTGTAGGCTCAGTTTAACATTTCAAGTCATGGGATGATGACCTATCCCAAGGGTGTATCCTGTAGCCACTCTGCATGCAACTGCTGAAAGTAAAACCCTGGGATGAGAAGCCATCAAGACATTCTCCCACAGCAGCATCCAGATACCCAATACCACAGGATCATCTTACCTCTAGTCATAAGACTGAAATCCCTTCCAAATGATGTTCTCATATCAGTTAGTCTCCACAGTAAAGTGCTATCAGGTTGAAATAGTTCAGAGTGACTTTGATTATCAAGTTCTTACTTTATAAGCCAGGGAAAACCACTTTAAAAGGGGAGTTTGTTAACACAAAAAGACACTTCACTTGGGCAGAAAATACTCTGAATTTTCATCAGCATTGTATCAGCTACAAAGGAGGTAATCAAAGCCTGAGCCCTGGGCATGCACACACACTTGTAACCTAACCTTGGTCTCCAGGATATGCTTCTCAGCTCACCTGCACATCCCCAGAAGTTGGGCTATGATAAGCCCTACGGAAGATCTCTGTCATGTTCCTGAGTACATCGATGGTGGACAGCAAGTCCCCACTGTAGCTGGTCCCATCCTGAGAGATTTCCACAAGGTTTTGGAGCACTTCTGACAGTCCATCTCCCATCAACCCACGCTGAGCTTTGGAAAGATGTTCCCTGGTCTGAGAGACAGAAAGAAGCATGATAAACACTTTAGGGACAGTCAAAGTCAAGTTAATGAGCTCAGTGATGGAACTGCTTGGGGAAGGTTTTTGACCTTCCTTGTAATTCAGAATGCAGATTAGGTGAATCTGACAATCTTTGATGACCTGAGAGCCTGTGGTATTTTTAAAAGGGGAGGATAGCAGAAATGAAATTTTCTGTATGCCCATAAAGGAAAGATTGTGTATAGGTTCAGAAGAGATTATTCTACTATACAGATGCTATTCAGTTTGTAACGCAAGGCCAGCTAACAGAAAATTTTTGCCCCAAAACCTTGTTTTCTCATAAACAATTTGGAACTATTTTAGGACTGTAGTTTGTCCTGAACAGGAAAGGGTGGTTCTCATAAAGGCAATGCCGTTTTAAGAGAAGTCACAGGAGATGAGCAGAAATTCATCACAACAATGAATTTAAGACTAATGAAAAATGAGTGGCTTGTTTAAAAGTGATATAGTCATAGCTATTCTTACTGTTAATGTGATATGTAAGACCTGGTAGGGCCTGGATTCTGCCAAGCTAGATATTAAAATACCTGGTGAGGAACCTTCCCTTGTCCATGGACTGCCCATGCATCACAAGTTAAGCACAGAAAAAAGCAGGGCAGAGCTGTCATCTCCCTTTCACATGGAAATACCACTTTCCTTCTTTTTTGTAACTACAGCAGTGTAAAAAACGTTTGGGAGGATCCCAAATCTGCTGAGCTGAGAAGTTGGTCTGCCTTACCATCATCTGTATGTTCCTGTAATCAATAGAAACACACTTGATATATGTTGGAGGGTCCCAATAAGCTATCCCTTCTTCATCTAAAATGCATCTTCGAAGGATCAGACCTGGAAGAGGAAAGAAAGAAATATGGGAGTGAGGACAGCCGGATGAAAAGCCAAGCACCTTCATGGAGGTCACCCAGAACTGGTCAATGCATCCATGCAGGCATACCTCCCAGCACAAAGGGCAGCAGGGGCATCTGCAGATGCCTGAACAATACATGCAAGCACGTAGTAGAGATTATTATTTCCCTAACCTGCATTTTCTTATTGAGGAGCAGAGCAGGAAAAGGAACTGGGAATCAAAACGAAACCTAACAAATTGGACGTGGCTAGTCAAGGTGAAAAAAAGGTTTTTTCTTCCCTGGAGGGCAACTTTCTTCCTGGCTCAGGAAGTCCCATGAGCTTCCCCAGGTGGCATGGTCTCATACCTGCAACTAAACCAGTCACAGTGAACTTGTGCTGCCTACCCAGGCTCAGGGAGAATAAATACCTAACAACACCATCTTTGCATCAGCCCCCAGGCCTTTCCTAAGCTTCAGTCTACAGTGAGTTTTGCAGTGGTAATCACATGCAGAGGAACAGACATATCAGCAAGGAGGAAGGGGAGAGGGATCACCTTGCCCAAGCAATTATGCTGTCATTTGGAGAGTGTTTAAGGAGCAGGCTTTGCTGGGTCCACAATCCCATTGCTACTGCTGAATGATTCAGCGACCTTTCTATGGATACAGCCCCTCTTCCAGGCTAGCATTTGGGATCACACTGACTGTCCCAGGCTGTGTGAGTCAAAGAGAGCTGCAGGGTTTGTCTGTATCCGACAACCTCACTCAAACAAAATAAAACCTTTATGTTCATAACTGACACTGCTGCTCCCATTTCTGTTCCTGCCTGGGAATGAGGAACACCCAGCTGAGGACAAGCTTCACCACCGACTTGTCTCCTGGAGCCTTCTCTGCACTGCTTTCCACTCCTTGGGGAACACATGGCCACAGGCACGACAGGTAACACCTGGATGCCCAGGTCCTATCACTTCACACCATTATTTTCAGACCATCAACTTGAGCATCTGAAGAAATGTTTAGACAGCTGCTATGGTTTCTAAGAAGAAGAGGAAAGCACCCAAGTGTGAGCAGACAATGCAATTCAGATTTCCTGCTTTCAGATACCAGTTTCTTTTATGGGCAATGGAAAGAAATATTACATCCAAGTCTAGAGGACTCTAATAAAGCCCTACCTGCTTTTGCAGAGCTATTTATAGGTAACAGGGAGAATTTATCACAGTAACCCTTAACTGCAAAGCTGTCCCAGGACTAGGCAGTAGGTAGGTGGGAGACCACCTCAGATTCTCCAGTATGAACCAATAAGTTGTCGTTAAAGAATGAAGGACCACAGAAACCCAGAAAGAGTTAATCTAGCTCCGAGCGAAAGGAGGGAAGTCCATTTGCTTGTCCTGTCCTCCCACAACCAGATTCTTCTCATCTAGGAGGCAAAGGATAAAGGATACTCCAAGGGTGGGCCAGCCCCCTGACCAAGGCATCCTTACCAGTGGCATTGCGAGGACACCGGACAGCTGCGGCATCCCCAGCTGGCGTCTCTTTCCAAACCACAGAGGCAAGACTTTCCTCATCACAGATTTCATGTGGCTCTGCAAGGAAGGAAAAACTCCATTGGTAAAATCTCCTCTTCAGGAGGGACATGGAAAAGGGAACAAAAAGAGGAAACAAGAGAGTGTGGTCTGGAGGGAACAGCGCTGTGACGTGAGCCAGGAGACCTGGAGGTGAACTCCCAGCTCTTCAGCTGCTTGTCGCACGACCCCTGACAAAGCTTCTTAACCTCTCTGGAATTTGCTCTGCGTGTTTGTAAACTGGATGTCCATCCATCCCGAGGATTAGCTCACTAATATTCATGTAACAACCTGGGAAAGTCCACTAACATGTTTGCCTTGCCTTGTGGCAGCTCTTTGCAAGAAAGCTGTTGCTGCTATACCCTACTAAAGAGTTTTCTTTCCTTGATTGATGAACAGACGTCCACCTTTTGTGGGTGAACTCCATGGCTCCAGACTCTAATCCTTTGATCCTTCAGGGTCACCACCTTCAGGGTTGGATGTGCCTAAAATGAGTCTCAGCATAAATAAGTTGGAGTAAAAATGAAGGAAAGATCAACAAGTAGATGAAAAAACAAGATGGACATATCCCCTAGGTGGACTTCATCCAGGCTTTCTGTCTGTTGCCATCTTATGCGAGGACACAGCAAGAAGATCTGAGCACCAACAGGCTGGATTTGCATCAGCAGGTTGTTTCCAAACACTGCTGCAGGGTCCAGGAGGCTGTAGAAATGTGTTTTGAGACATCACAGAACAAGGTCTTCGGAAGGAGGTTTTCGGATGTTTCTGTCTGTGGGTAGAGCTGAGCTGGCCCCAGAGTCGGTGGGACCTGGGAAAAAACATTCACTTCAGGAGAGCTTTGTGCTGAGAAACTCATTACTTACAGCATGTAAACCAGAGGGAGCCATGAGGATGGTGTTAAAGCTATTTATCATTCCTGAGGGTGGTGAAGAGAAAAAACTTGATTTAATGATTTCCGATTACAGGTTTTATTTATTGTGCATATAAAACTACCAATAAAAAGGAAGCTGAGTTCATGCCTGCAACTGGTCAGGCAGCTGCCAAGCCAAAACCAACCAGCTGTGGAGCCTGGCAGCTGCCTGCTGAGCTTCCTTCCTATGCAGGAAAGTGCTGCCCATACCAGGATCCAGTGGTGTCAGTAGAGATATGCCAGGGTTGTCGGGAAAGTGTTC
>NW_009607768.1:46095-50682 GCF_000690535.1 Cariama cristata
TAAAAAAGAGGGAGGCCTTGAGTTTTCATGTTGCTTCCAAGGGAGTTGTGAGGCAGCGATGACCCTGAAGGCTTCCTTCTACAAGGGACCACGCAATGGATATGCTCTCATAGACCTTTTCAGGACCTTCATCATAGTGCGAATACCTGGTGATGGACATACCCCACTGCTGCTCTGGAACTACCCAGAGCACCAACCTGGCTGTGGGGAAGGTTCAAACCTAAGATGATGGGCATGGCAAGTCCCGCTTCTTTGAAAGACTCATACAAGACCCAACAAGCTACCTACACATCACTGCTCCTGGAGTTCAAGCTCCAAGACTGTGTGGCTCCAGCCCCAGCTGCAGTTCAAAGATAGATTCCTCTCCAGTAGACACAGGCAATGAAGATGTTACACTCTCTGCTTGGAAACAGAAGCTCCTTCCACTGTTTTAAAATTCCCTTTTGAATAACTGCTATTGTAATGAGGTCCTGGAGGGCGAGCGGGACCCCTGCAGTGCTTTGCACATACACAGAACTAGTCCCTGTGCCAACAGCTTATGACTTCTGTAGATAAGGCAAAACATGGGTGGAAAAGAGGCAGTTTCATTTCCAACCTGTTGACACAGAGCTGTAGGACAATGAGATTAAGTCACCCAGTCGTGACCAGAAAACCTGTGGCAGAGTGGGAAGCTGAATGCAAAACTCCTACCTCCTGGACCAGTGCTTTGGCCACAGTCACAAATTCTCCGCATCCAACTGTGATTCAAAGGAGCGTTTGGGGTGGGAAGCTTCTAGCACCCTCAGCTACAAAACAACAGAGAATAGCAAAAAGCAGAGGGAGTGTGTTCACATCCGACCTCCTCTTTCTCCTCCTCTGACCTGTCAAACCTTCATAGTCTCATCACTCCTGCAGTCTCCCTGGGGACCGCTGAGGGATGCTGTGGATCAGAGATGCTCTTTAGAAATACACTGATTGTCTGGTGTTGTCTTGCCAGCGAGTGCAGAAGCAATTCCCAGGCCAGGAGACAATAGTTTCATCCTCTTTTTTTTTTTTTTCTTCTTTTTTTCTTTTTGATGCTGCTTCGTAACAAAATCCTTTTTACCAGAGTAACCTATTTGCACTGGGAGATTTTAATAACTAACCCAATTAAGCTCGATTCTTCTGTTCAAATCAAATCATGCCGGCATTTGATACTTTCTCTAGAACAAATTGAGCAGGGTTTTTTTTAGCCTCTGATGATTCCCTACCTTTTCCTTCCCTTGCAAATTAACAACTGCAGTGAGACCCTTCTGGTTTTGAACCCTAGCAAGACTCAGTCCCTGAGACATGCCTTTTCCTTTTGAGCACTGTGCAGGCATCAACCCCTGCAGAAAGAGAAGAAAAGATTGGGCATGTTCTGCCAGGGCCCCAGCTGGCACACACTGAAGCTGAACTAAATCTGCACCGCTCTATAGACACCACCAGACAACCCGGTGCTAAGATTTTCTATGGAGAGAGAGCTTTGTGGCTAAGTTAGACGAGATTCTCACACGCCACTGCTAATTGAGAGGCACAGCTTGTAAAGAGAGGTGATGTCTTTTATTAGAGTGTAGCTGGAAAGAAATGTCACGCGGACTCTTTCTCTGTTACTTTTGAGCTAAACAGACTGAAACTTCCATGCTGAAGTGCTTTGGCTTTCATCTTTGTCTTCAGTGGTTTGCAAGGGAGTCTGAGGGTCAGCTGTCCTCAACGCGGCAGATCCGCCCCCAGAAACATCTGCACCAAAGCTGCTCCCTCTGGGCTGAGCTCCAGCCTGTCTTTTAGGGAGACACCCCTTTTCACTAGAACCTCCCGGATACTACCATGAGAATCTCTCCTGTCTCTCACTGAGCCAGCTCTGACAATTAATTGCCCTTTCGGTCAAAAACCAGGGCCTGTTACAATCGATGCAATCTGACTGCCAACATCACATAGGCCATTGATTTCCCACCAGCAACTTCACCAGGCGCTTCATCTGAGACTGCGAAAGAAAATAAACCTGGTGCACAGGTCTTTTTTCTGACCTCTTTGTACTGTGTGACAGACAGAAACATTTCCACTTGCACGTATTTTCTCCTGCATATTTTTCACATTAAACCTCAAGTTTTCCTCTGTCCTACAGCTCACTTGCCCTCCATTCAGGCTTTTGCACCCTTTTTCTCAAATGGCTGCTTTTCCCGTGGGTATAGCTGGAGGAGGGGGAGATTGGGTAAGGCTCAGACAGATGTAGACACATCTGTATTTTTAAAAATTGCCAGTGGTGTGCAGGTCTCCCAGAGGACAGGTAAAGGTTGGGAAACCACTGCAGCATCCTCAATACTCAACGACTTCATAGACTTGAGACTTTGATACCAGTTTTTTGCTATCAAATGGTGTTTCTTTTCCTCTTGTGACCTTACGGCAATGAAAAGATGAAAAACATCAAGGCTAGACTGGTGGGATTTACCAAACATTCACTGAAATCAGCATGGTTACACTGGTTTCTGCAACAATTAAATCAAGCCCTTGACATATCTTGTGTCTGGGTTATGGGCAGGGTCCAACTAGATCACAGCTCCTTGTTGCATTCAGCCTTGTCCAAAATCTGAAGTTCCCCTCATGCAAAAGAAAGCATGAGGGATCTGGGGTACCTACCAGGACACTTTCTGTCATTGCACTGCTTATACTCTTCCTTGGGGCCCTGACAAGTCTCTCCACCGAAGAAGGGCCCGTAGCACACACGGTCACGTCTCTGAGTCCCACCTCCACATGTGGTGGTGCAGCTGCCCCACACTCCCCAAGCCTGCCACTTCCCATCCACTGGAGACAAAAAAGAGGAGAGAAACAGCCTGTCATGTCCCAAACATAATCTGCAACAGAAGGAGTCGAGGTGAGCACTGGAATATAGGGTAAATAAAACATGGCTAGGTGGGAAGGGAGGTTTCCTGCCTCAGATTTTTGTCTGATCCTCAACAGACATGAAATCAGTGTGTACTTTTTGCCATTGCAAACAGCCCTTTAATAGTTGAAGGGTATTCCTGTGTTTCTCCTATGTAACCTCATCCCCTGCAAAACCAGCCCTACGTCTTTCCTTGGGCTCAGATTTGGGGCCTTGCCCACAAACACTTTTCAGGTGGGCAGGGATTAGAGCTGCCTGGCAGCCACATCTGCCAGCCAAAGTCCATAGCTTGAGTTTGGTTGGGATGTACAATGTATGTGTGAAAATAAACCTTCCCAGAGAAGGTCTGACTCTGGGATTTAGAGAGACCAGCAGAGCTCTTGGGAGAGAAACCATAAAGAAACATCAAATAAACCTCCTTCTAGCTGTTTCCATTGCAGTGTTGTTTCATGTGCCTTGGAAAGAGGTTTGGGATGTTGTCTCATTCCATTATATCTTCTCCCAACATCTTTACAGATTCAGTGGAAATGCTACTTCTTTTACGTTAACAATGGCATTTATCAAAATGCTACTTCTTTTACATTAATAATGGCATTTATCAAAGCACTATAAAAATGTTAATTAGCCCTCACAACACGCCTGCAAGGTAGGGAAACATTCTCCTCTGCTGCATCACAGATGAGAAACAACTCAGTGATAGAACTACAGCAAGGACCTAAGTCTGCTGATTACTATTTGGATTTTAATTAGGAGTTAACACATCATCTTGGGTCAAATAGCTCCTTTTGGGAGGGTGGGTGATCTCTTTCTTCTCTGAGAAGTAGAAGAAAATTACCAAAGAAGAGGGACACCACCAAGCTCTGGTGCTTCCTTTAGTGACACTATGCAGTAGAGTACATGACCAGCACTGCTTTGATAGCTAACTCTGAAATTAGTGGGACAAGGTTGTCTAAAAATGAGTGAGAGCCTTTTTGTCTTTTAATATCTCCATCAATTGCAAAGAAGGAGTGAGATACCTAAACACCAAAACCTACTACAGACCATGTAGGCAAGTCCAATACCTGTGTTAAATACTGCTTATGGTCTGCTGCGGATGGTAATGCTACCAGAGAGGATAGGGATTCCCTGAGGAAACAGGTATACCAGGCTGAAAAGCTACTAGCTTATATGCTTGTGGAGTGGAGAGAACAATATTTGCTCACCTGAGCTAGGTATGAGAAGTACCTCAAAGAGCTGAACTGTTTCTGGCTGTCCCTGTTCTCTTTGAAAAGGAGAGAAAGACCCTCTCCATCTCAGGGGTCGACTCCTTCTCAGTCTTATAGTCTAATAGGGATGGAGCACACTGAGAGAGGCAGGGAAAGGGCCAGAAGAAGCATGGCAAGAAAAATTTGTTGCTGATCAGTCTTGAAGGCTTCTAGTTGTTCAAGCCTTCTTCCAGGTCAGAACAATTTCCACACCAACTGACCCAGCCAGTCCCTTTGCAATGGCCTCCTCCAAGACCTCTGCAAAAAAAAGGAGTAAACTGCACCCGTAACTGCTGGGGTCAGTCTGAGAAATGCAGACTTCTGGTGTTAGGTATGCTCTAGTATCTGCTTCAATTTTTACTGCTTCTCCTGCATGACATGGCTCTCCTGGAGCCCATAGTCCATCGCGCAAAGACAAGGTGATTATTCTGAATGTAAGGTACTGGCTACAACAGATGAGGCAGC
>NW_009607768.1:50699-58739 GCF_000690535.1 Cariama cristata
TTACTACTATTATTATTGTAATATAACAGCAATTAGTATTATTGCTGTTATTATTATCATTATTATTATTATTTTAAGACATAACTAGGTGAGTAAAGTTAAGTGACAAGTCTTAGATAGGCGTGAATCAAGGCTTCATTGTGCCAGACCTTGTCATAGATAAAGGTTCAAATCTGTGATACAACAGAGGTTGCTTCCCTGTTTGCTTCAACTATAACTAAGAGTGGTAAATTGGAAGGAGAAGAGGAACAAAATAAAAAAAAAAAAGGAGGGAAGGAGGGAAATCGAAGCATTGTGGAGGCAAGGAAAGGGATTCATTGATAGTTTGTTTGTTTTTTTTAAGCACATGCTGAAAACTGGTATCTGAGATTACAAAGGCATGTTCCCTGTTGGTAATCACTCACCTCTCTAGGGTCTCCTGGAGCACTTGCCAGCTATGGATTTTGGCTGGCATGGTCCATTGGTACCATCCACGACCTCCTTATTACTGCAGTATCAGTGAAAACAGTGCAACTATTCCCCAACGACAAAATTTATAAAAGCCTGCCTGGGACTGCAGAGAAAGATGACCCAAGAGAAAGAAAAAGTCGTTGGTCACTGACCTGGGCATTGGCGTAGGAAGCAGTCCCTGGTCTCCACCCAGTGTCCCTGGCATTCGGCTCCCCCATAGGAGGGTCCATTGCACTCCCTTGTCCGCTGCTGGGTGCCGTTGGAGCAGGAGGCGGAGCAGGAGCTCCAGCTCGACCACTCATTCCAGTTGCCGTCCACTGAGTGGCCCAAAGAAAGATAACAAAACTGAATGTGAAAATCGCTCCCACTGGAAGGAGATACGTGCAAGAGTCTCTGGCCTTTGCCTACAAGGGACCAAGGCAGGGGAGGACAAACCGGAGTCACAGAGTGTGAGAGAGGGCAATCATCAAGGAACAGTTCAGACAACTGTGGCAATGACAATTTGTTAGCACCCTCTACAACCTCCAACTGGTATGTTATGGCCCGGCAGGATGCAAGTGCCATAATATATCAATTTTTATGTCAATACTCTACATAACACCATACAAGTTGAAATTATTGATATTACACATTCCAACATAAAAGTCAAAGCTAATAATATTGCCGATAACAATATAACACCGAAATAGAGAGCATGGATCATGTTTTCACTGAAAATTTTGAAGGAAACAATACATTACTGTGACATTTCCCATTTTGGGCAATCAGCATTTTTTGAGGGAACCCATTTTTCACCAAAGCAATGCACAAGCCTCAAGGGAGGGAACTTTCTCAAGCACCCAAATGCTCTGTTTTTCATTAAAGCACACACAGAAACTCAAATCACCGCGTTATTCACAGGAATTCATGCTGCTAGCCGGGAAATGCTCGGAGTGAAGATGTCCTCCAACAGAAGACCATGAGCAGGGGACATGTGTGTGGTCAATGTATTTCTCTCACAGCTGAATTAACACTGACAGGCTTGATATGTCTCTACACAGCAGTGTCTTTGATAATTAAATAAAGGAAGGAGGTACAAGAGAGGTTATGATAGGGACGGGGTTGGAGAGAAAAATGAATACCTCTTATTAGCATGGTAGAGTGTGAGGCATTCCCAAGTGTGGCAGTTACACCCTAATTGGTCCCTGATCAACAGATCCATCACCCAGTCTTCTATTCCTGGAGCACTTTTTTTCTCATTAACAGCGGACATCATGCTCTGTTTGGCTCTCACTAGCTGCCAGCTCTCACTCAGAAAAACAACCCGAACCCCTGAAAAGTCTGAGTTCTGGCTGAAATCATGTTGCTGTAGGTTGCAACTCATTTTCTTTGCCTTTGTTTGTCAGTCCAAGAAAAATATATGCAACCTGGTCTCCTGTGTAATCTGCAAGGACTAGAACAGCCCTGAATAGTCCCCATTGCAGTTGAGCAGCTTTTTGTTTGCAAGCACATAAAAAAAAGTCAAAAACATCCATATGATCAACTGTGAACTCAGAGGGGATCACGTGAGCTCAGAAGGTGTGAAAAATCAGACAGGCATAAAGGTACTTCCAAAAGGTGCTTGTTTTTAGCAGTCCAGGCTTGATATTTTCATTGTGCATAAATTCAAGGCATCATGTCAGTGCCTATATATCCCAAAGAGGGGAAATGCAAGAAGTGGTGACTGACAGGTGATTCCTCTCTGGAAATGATCCAAAACTCAACAAAATAGATCCTACCATGTATAAATTAGCGTGGCTTTTCTGACTGAAGGTAGTGCTACTGGTTTCCATGAACTGATGGTGTCTGCCACTCACTAGCATTCCCGTAAGTTGGAAAAATGAGATTGCATTTACCAAAGTAGTTACATTTACAAAAAAAGCTGAATTTACCAAAGCCCTACCTGCTGCTGTGGCAGTGGTGATTGGCAGTTTACCACAAGTGTGAGCATTTGGAGGTGGGAAAATAAAAGAAAACCACATCCATAAATTGCTCATTCAATGAGGGATAGGAAACAGGTAATTCCCTTTGAGATGAGAGATTATTTATTCATAGACTGTAATTTCAAAGACTTTTTAAAAAAATGGAGAAACAGAGATGGCCATGTTGCACCTCCAGCTGCTTGCGCTGACGTAAAGGTATCTCTTGGGCAAGGTGCTGAGGGCTCTCCATCACAGCCACAGCAAAGACAGCTCGGTGCCATTGTCACACTGCAGCGTGAATCTGTCAAATACGTTCATTGGAACCTAGTTGGTGCAGTCTATGCAAAAACCAGCATTGTCTTCCTCTTTCTCCCTCTCTCTCTCTCTCCAAAGGACTTGGGGCTCAGCTTGTGATATCTACTGCTCCAGAGGAACAAAAGCTCTGTTGTCCCTGCAGCACAGCATTTTTATCAGCTGTAGTAATAAATCCTCAGAGCGGGGAGGTAATAAGCAATATGACTGTCTGGTGTGTCAAGCGCTGAGCAGCGCCCATTGTTGTGCTTCAATGATTCCCCCAACGCCACACTCATTTGGCACTGCAAAGCCACTGATTGTCTTTGTGGCATTAATTAGAGCTGAAGTCTTGCAGTTGGCCGGCTTGTCTTTTCCACCACTGTTTCATTCGCCGCAGCGTATCCACATATTTATTTGTATTTAAATTCATTATGGATCAATGTTAACTCAGGGTATGCTTTATTGCCCAAGCAATGCCAGGTCTGACTTCTTCAATTTGTCTTTTTATGACAGAGTCAATTTTGTGCCTGGGATGTTCTTATTCTGAGTAGAGTCTTCTGGACAGTGGCCAGAAATCCAAGGATAGTTACTTGGGGTGAAAACTGGGTGGGAAATGCCAGGAGGCTTCTCACTAATGTTTTCACAAAGTTCTCATCACTCCCACAATCCCTCTCCTCCTCCAGGGACATAATAATGTCTCATAATGATTCTCATTAAACTGGAAAAATGCCACTTGACATTATCCTGGGAGAGGGAGGGAGTGTTGGGGAGCTCCCTCGTGTTCAGATCATGTTCACCAGGACACCCTGAGTTAAATTAATGGGGACTCCGTGGCAAACCCAGGGCCAATCTTGTTCAGGGGAGGGAAGCCACAGGAGGGCAAGTGGATTTCCAGTGGGTAAAAGCCATTTCATCTTGAGGTTTCTTTCTGATATTTCAAAGTAAAACTCAGGGAGAGACATTTGGAAGTAAAATCTAGGGGTAGGGAAAAGATACTTAAAGGTATTAAAGTATGGTATGGAAGGCTCTCAGGAGTCTCTTAGTCCATCTCACTACCCAAAGCAGGATCAGGTACAGACAGAACTTGCATATATAGTGAACTAATGCACGTATATTGCTAGCAAGTAAAACCATTAATTCCAGCACAACAACAAGCCCAGTCAGGCAAAAAACAAGCCCAGTCAAGCAAAATAACTTTAAACCATTCACTGGAGATATCAGGTGAGAAGCTTAAAATGGTCTTGGAAATAGTAGTGATAGCTGAGCCAATCCAGAGCCGACCCATACAATGCGCTCTCTGAAAGTGATTACACAGAGCAAATCTGAACCTAAGACAATGCTGAGCTGAATAACCCCAGAAAGCACCTCTAGGTTGCTCCTTCAATGCGTCCTTTCCTTACAGAAGACCCTCTTTGGGACAGGGCAGACTGTGTACTCATTCAGCTGAGACAGCTACAGACCTACTCCACCAGCCATGTGTGGGCATCTTCGGAGATGGGGAGACCTGCTGGAGGGAAGGCTTTGAATCTCTAACTGCCTTACCTGGGCAAAGTGCAATGTTGCAGAACTTTGTTTGCTTTTCCGGGCCCTCGCAGGGGTTCCCACCAAATTGTGGGGGCTTGCATGTGCGGGTCCGATCCCTGTACCCTCTCCCACATGTGGAAGAGCATAAACTCCACGGAGACCACTCGTCCCAGGTGCCGTGCACTGCAATCAAAGCAGAAGAAGTAAGTTTCCTTTCCAAAGGATGTCTGAAGAAGTGAGTGAACCCACAGAGCACAGCATCTTCCCACCCAGAATGAGCAGCATGTGAGAAGTGAGTGTGGGAAGGCCAAGAACAAACCAACCCAATATGTGCAAGAGGAACATCGTGTAATTTTTTATGCTTTGGTATCAACACCAAGTGTCTGTTACTTTCCAGTCTATTTGAAATAAATCACAGTGCAATTTTAATTGACCCTAAATTTTCAGATTTTTTGAGCCAAGAGAAAAGGGCATTTTCTGAGCAAAAGATACAATTAGCTAGAGAGGAATAAAACCCCCATTACCCTTTGGGAAGCAGCATCACCATAATTTTGTCACTTCTTCCCCTTATTTCCCTCCCTCAACAGGTTTTCTCACTGAATTGTCAAAGGCTACAGCATTTTTAAGCTCTCAGAAAAGCTGTAGTCTGACTACTAATTACTATCATACCTCAGTGACACCACAGGGGCAAAGCTAGGGAGGCTTTGAAGAACAAAATGGGACAGGTAACATGCTCCAATAGTGCTCAGGCCATCACTGGTAACTCCTGGAATTAGACACCTAAAGCCTTCTAATCTATATTAGTCTAATCTTCTCCAATCTAATCTAATCTAATCTAATCTACTCTGGCCAGGTTATTTATGGAAAATTAGTCACTGTAATCTCTAGAGGCCAAATGTTACAATAATGTACTGATCTCTCTTCAGGGACTTCATCCCTTCCAGCTTTACCAGAGGAGGTAACGCAAAATCAGTCGTGCTTCAGAAAAAAACCCAACCAACCAAACAGGTACTTTTCCAGTCCTTCATTGGTTTCTGATCCACCAATGTCAGGAAAGGGTGTTCAAACCTAACATTTTGCATTGTCATCAGACATCTTGCATGAGAAGAGATAACTAGAAGAGGAAATGCAGGAGAGAGCATGGGAAAACAGCTTGGTGGTTTCAGCACTGTAGATTTGGTTCTGAACAATGATGGTGCTGGTCAGGAGTTGTGAATAACACACCTAGTTTAATAGCATAGTTCTTCCAAATAGTGTCCAGGCTCCCCAGACTGTACCTTTTCATCAAAATTGTGGAAGAAGGAGTATGAAAACAGAGACTATGTTTGGCTTAATTCATAAACATACCAGCAGCCTGAGTTTTTTATGTTGATTTTGCAATGGTATGCCCTATGTTGGCATCTGAGCAACTGGAAGTATCATCTGGTGCTTCTCTTTCACACTCCACCCCATGCTTGGAAACACCCCAAAGGGTACAAGCCTTCAGATGTACTGTGTTCGTTGCCTTTAGATAGCATCAAATTGTCCATACCATGCAAAACCATCTAATGATGCTTGATGTAGCAAGGGTCTCTGTAGGAGGCTTTAGAGTAAAAAAAGAAGGAAGAGGAAACAAAAAACATCTCCCTCCAAGAAGATACCAGAGTGGAGATATCACAGGCAGTCAATCCTCTGTGCATCTCCCTTCCCCTCCTGCCCACGCATACATGGAGCGCTCAGCCCACCTGGGCACACGGCAGAGTTGTTGCACTGTCGCTGCTCCCGGAGAGGGCCGCTGCACTGAGTGCTGTAGGAAGACGACACGCAGAACCTCGTCCTGGTCTGCCAGCCCTCCCCACAGGTGGTCGAACACACGCTCCATGGGGACCACTCCTCTGCCGCGGGGTCACCTGTTGGGGTTGGAGCAGAAGGTGAGGACGTGGCATCCTTGGTATCTGGATCTCCAGGGCGGTGCTTTCTAAGTTACACTTCACCAGTTGCTGGCAATCTGTGAAGGTTTGCAATGTGTTTCACATGTGGTGTGACAAGAAGGGTGCAAGGAGATTGGTGGGAAAATGTGAGGGTTGACAGTTGGCTAAAAGTTTTTTTGGGGTACTGTGTAGAGCTGTAACATACACACACCAAAAAAAGGGAAAGACACTGTGGAAGCATCAGGGCATTGGGCAGAGCAGGCTCCACCACTGATGACGAGGTGGTGTAGCCACTGCCGAACCATGTAAGCTGGGATATGTAACATCTACTCAGAGACAATACTAATTAAGTAACAGTGATTAGGCAGCTACATAAATGTGTCCATAAATTGAGCAGTTGTAAGGATTCAACTCCTTTCCATGACTTCTCACAACCCCTACCAATGCAGATTGGCAGAAGAGGAGCAGACAAAATAGAAGATAACAGTGCCCAAGACAGACATTGACTGAAGCAATTTGACAGAGTTTTCTCTTGTCATCTCCTTCACCTGTGGAGAAGATTTGCTTTGGGCATGTGACACAGAACGAGGTTGACTGTTCCAGGGCATCACACAGTCCCTATGGACTGTTTATTTGATGGGACAGTATTGGAAGGGCAACTAAAAGTATCCCATTGAACAAGAGACGGGAGTGGAAAGCAATGACACGTATTCCCTTTGTCACTAATATCTCTGCGACAGACGGTCGTGCCAGGGGTGTTTCAGCCAGGCCCCAGCCTCCAGATAATCATCAGAAGTGTGACATGGGCAGGGAAAGGGCAGTTTTCCATTATTTTTCATAGGCATTATTTTACTGTTGAGAAAATGCCTTCCTCCCCCAGACAAAAACAAAAGCTTTCTCTGTTTCATTTAATTAAGCTCTGCATTGTTTGGGTTTTCAGATTTTTAATGAATTACTAATAACTAAGCATGATAAACCTAGAACGTAACATTTGTTATGTATAGTACACAGGTATATGGCACAAATCTGCACACCTTTGAGGATACCTAATAGAGTGACACACCCCTCTAGTAACAAGTTCTTCAGAGCATCAGACTGCATCACGTCACATCCTAACCAGATACATCTGGCAAATGATATAAGAAGGATCACGGTAGTGAGTGCAGCAGGTAAACATGACTTCAGGGGCTGTACAACTTAGCACAGCCTGAGCTGCACCCAGCACTTGGATAGGTTTTCCCACACCAGCACTCCATTCCCAAAGCAAGCTGGACACCAGATGCTGTATTAGACTGCCCAGCTGCAACATGGAGCATGAAAGAGATTCTAGCAGTGGGCTGCTACAGCTTGGGATCTCAGCCTGCTTGTAGAGCAGTGAGGGTGATAAACCAGCTGCGTGAAAGTCAATGTCAGTACACGAACTGTGATAGGGACTGTAAGAGTTGGAGACCACCAAACTGCCTAATATTGCCTAAAGCTCTCCATGACTGACTTTTTCCTCAAGGTGATATATTTATTTACCAGTGAGTTAAGGGGAGTTTTCTGTGTGCAATGAAATTTTATGCAAGATTTCAAGTGTTTGTGACTCTCATCAATCTGCTCATTGGGATTTTTGGTAGTTATCTATGTTATTTGTTATGTGTCACGATTTTCAGCACAACTACTTTGAACGTCTCCAGTCATTCAGGCAATTGGTAGTTAAAAATATGCCCAATAATTGGAGGCTGGTGAATCAATATGTGCAGACTTGTTGAAAGGGGAGTATAGAGGAAGACCTGTCCTTGACGTAAAATGGACAGGCTTTCATTCCTTCATTTACTGCCTGGACTTAGAGTCTTTCTCTACCTCATCTATGACATTGTAATGATTATCATGAGACATAACTGCTTCTGTTCATTAAGCCAAAGTTGCTCCCTACTCTT
>NW_009607768.1:58770-59135 GCF_000690535.1 Cariama cristata
TTTTGCATTTTCTTTCATTAATTTACCCAGCTGGTTCCAGTTAGATAAATGTTATGGATCACTGGTCTGTCTTTGGGGTGTGCAGGAGATGGTATGTGTTCTGAGGCCTTGGGGATTCAAGAAAACATCTTTCTCATGTCCTATTTCTCAAGTATTAGATCTGCTGGTATAAAGAGATCTGCTTTTCCATGGTAATTTTGCTACCCTTCCAATGAGGAACTTGACTGGTTTTGTCAGACAGGCAGTCCTGTGATACTCCAAGTTCACCACCACCAAGTTAGCTTTTTGGTACCATCATTTCAGCATTTACCATCCAGAGTGGTCCAAACTTCAGGAGATCCCTCTTTCGCCCACAAATCCCAGCC
>NW_009607768.1:59151-68316 GCF_000690535.1 Cariama cristata
TGGATGCTACATGAATAGACGATGCTTTTGCATTGCTCAGCGAACACTCTCCATCAACCTTGAGCAACCTCCCCAGTACTGCACCCATCAGCACTGAATCTCTCAGTGGCAGGGAGCTGCAATTTTTTGGTAGTTAATCACTGCCAGGTTGAGCCCAAAAGTCTTTCTGAGAGGCCAGAAGTGGGACAGGGGAAGCTTGCAGAGACACAGTGGCCTCCTCCATCATCAGCTCATGGCTTGGAGAGCCTGCCATCCCACCATCTCCTCACTCAGACCTGACTGTGATTTTGCAATCTCTGTATTCAGACAAGAGTTGTTGTGTCACTAGATGAATGAATGGCATCTTTGAACCAAATTCTATCTCTTCTACCTCTTTCCTCTTCTTTATTATTTTTGGCCTTCACCCTTTCACAGTAGAAATTTCTACAATTAGAGGTAGGTCTCCTCAGTTATCATCTCTCACATTGCACCAGTCCCTGGCTTTTAAATTCATAATATAGTTTATTCTCCAAGTGCTGGTTAGTCTTTTGGGTTTAGTGTTGGTTTGAACTAAGCAATTTATCTCAGTCTGCTGGGGCACTATGTCCAGTCTAGTTTCAAACCTTGCAGAAATCCAGCTGATTTTCAAACCATGCGAGACAGTTCTGAGATGCTCTTAGGCATCAGGACAAGCTCTCTCATTCTCCACCCAAAAGAAGCAGAATATTGCCCATCGCCAAAACTACGAATAAGAATTTCTGCACTTCTGCGGGTCAGACCACACCAAATATAAATTACTGGATGCAATATCTTCCAATTATTTATCCCAGAAGTGGATCCGGGGTCTATTTTTTGATATAAGTGCAAGAAATCTACCATACTCATTGAGTTTGAAAGCCTCCTAGTACAGCTCAGTACTGTCTTATAATTACACCTGCCAGAGATGCACTCCACCAAATTGATCATCACCCCCCAGAGGACAAAGGGCCATGCACTGCCCTCCATCATGGTTGATGCACATAGACAGTTGTCTCTGCAGGATTGATCTTTGATTAGTCCTGTGACGTTCCAGACTAGCTTGGGGATCAACAGGAGTGTCCTGAAGGAGTTCACAGGGGTGAGGATCCCACTTCAGGTGGGAAGATGACCCTTTGCAGGGCTCGGTGCTCCCACAGAGCCAGCTGCAGCATCTCTCCTGCAGCTGGAGAGGGGCCAGCAGGTGCTGCAGAAGGAGACACACTGGACCTCACTCCATGGGGATGTAGCACTGCAATCCAGGACCCTTTCCAGCTCCTGGCCAGCCCTGAGAGTAACTGAGCTGGTCTTACAGTGAACTCAGCTGGCTGCGGGCTCCTCATCAGTGCTTGCAGCTTCTCCATGATGCTTCTTCCCTTGGCACTAATGGAGCAGCACATTGCTGTCATCCCTCTGCCAGGATCCCTTCTATATTTTTGGCATTGTCTTTCAATCTGACATGTCGCCACGTGCAAACCACTTCTTCGCTCACATTCTGCTGCTGGCAAAGATCTCCTGGAAGCAGTCTGTAGGCTGAGCTGGGAGGACCTGTGCCAGGGACCTGCTGGGCTGGATCTCACTCTTGTGCTAATGCTGGGAGAGACACGTGGGCAGCCAGCGGTACCGCAGCTGAGAGCACAACTGTGCCACAGCCTATGGGACAACAACACCTGGACACCAGGGCTGCAGAGGGCTGGCAGGAGAAAATATGTCTTCAACTGGGCAGGGCTATCCCTTCATCCCTAGTCCTTTTGCCTGGTGTCAGCTATTTTTTGTATTTCATATTTTTTCAGGTCTTGAATGGATGTGAAAAGGCTTATTCCCTACAAACTGCGTTAATTGCTAGGAAGACGTGGGCTTTACTTCGGCATCCCCAGCTAAAGACTCCCTCTAAATCCCTTCCTGGGCTGTACCCTCTGCCTGGTCTTTACATTTCCTCCATCCTGATTTCTCTGAATGACTTGGCTGCTCCCGGGACAGTGGCAAGCCTGCAGCAGGACAATGCACATCTCCCAGCCCATGTTGCACTTAGGGATACTGCAGCCCAAGTTAGCCATGCTACAGCAGTGGCTATGGTGGCAGACAGTTAATAGAGACATTGCTGAGCCCAGACGCAGTATCCAGGCATACAACAGGAAGAAATGCCAACCTACAAACCTGATGGCTGAGCTACAGGTTGGAACAAAGCACCAGGGAAGCACCTGGGACCAGGCAGAGTAGGAACAACAGGGGACATCACAGGATCTGCCTTGGAGTGCCTTGTCTTCTTCGCCATTTGGACACGTGTGACTGAGAGATTGAGCTCAGCTTCACCAGGTTATAGAGGTGCAAATGCTCTCCCTCTCCTGCAGCCTTTTGCCAGCCACTATCGATCCTGCAGGCAGCAGAGCTGCTCCCACTGGAGGGAGAAGATTCAGTGCAGGGTAAGAAGGAAATTCAGACCGTCCCCTGGCTTGTGTTAAAAGCCACAGCCCCAGATGTTGCTCGATCACCCCTGGAGCCTTCACACCACACAGCTTCCTGACACTGTCAAAGTCCTGCTGGGTTGGATCAAGCACAGCTAATTTACACCAGAATATGACCTGCTCTCCCTTAAAATCTATTTCACAGTTCTGGCTTTTCAAATCACATCATGTGATGAACTCCTGCCACAAAAGGCAGCCATGAAGGGAGAGCACAAAACCTCTCCAGACTGGACCTGGCATAGCTCTAGGTCCAATTCGTTCCCATCTTCCCAGATCACACTCTCTGATATTACTACACATTATTCCCCCTTCTGTTGCAGAAGGGTGGAAGGTCCTGTTGCAGAACCTACCAGATACAAGTCCTTGCACAGCACTGAAGACCCAGTGACAGAGGAAAGCAGTCCTGCTCTCTCCCCATCATTCCCTGCACACCTCTTACGGTCAATGGGAAGACATGACATGGACATCAGCAAAGAGGCTGTATCGCAGTAAGGTCAGCTTTGGCTTAACGAACCATGGCTGTTTAGACAGTTCAGACAAAGCAGTGACTTAGAAGTAGGTAGGGTGATGAGAAACGGTCTGTGAGATGCATGCTCTTGTTAGGGTTTTGCGTCTGACAATTTTTGCCTTCTCTGGCTGGTGAGAACAGCACAAAACCCTGTAGGGTAATGGGATGGGAACAAACTGGGTGATGACTGTTTGCTCAGTGTGTGACTTGTTGGATGAGCCCACACTAACCTGGGGGAAAAGAGTTGGTTAGCTGGGTCGTTGAAACAGCAAAGTGAGTCAATGCAGTCAGCTGGGAAGTGTAGCGACCAGGCAATGTGCCACCTCCAGAGGCTGTTGTGGTACATCAGAGCTTACCTATTTGAGGTGCAGGGTACCCGTAGTGCTGCAGTTCGTCAGTGTCCTCACGCTTTCTGTTATCTGTGGACCTCAGCGATTGGCTTCTGGAATTATAGCGTCCATTGGCTATGGCAAGGTAATGGGTCATGTAAATACACCTTGGTTCACTCTGCAAGATCTTTCACTACAAAGGTTACACGTATAAACAACAGCAACCTGCAACGTTTGGTTGACACGACCACCTGCTTTCCAACCCCAGCACCCCTGGCCACCAGCGGTCCCCGAGGCTTTAGCACTGAGCCAGCCTGCAAGACTTGGACTGGCTGACAGTTCAACCCCTTGTTTCTCAGTGAGACTTGGGACCATGCAGAATATGATCCCTTATGTCTGGTCTTTAATCAATTGCAACAATTTTCTAGGGTGCCTGTACTCTGCTGCACTTGTGGAATATTTCGCCTTTTCAGATGTCAGATGCACTGCCAGTGAATTCCACCATCCCTAGCAGTGTTTTGAGATCTATGGTGATGACTGGCAGTATTTTTTGGTGGAAAATCGCCTTGCAACCAACATCTACTTAACAACATTCTGTAGAGTAACTAGAAAATGCTAAGTGGAGCAGGCAGGTGAGGGCAGGTGAAAAGGAAAGGGATAGTTCAAAAGGATGTCTCCTTCACAGAACCTACACTACCACCAGCAACAAGGAGAGATGAAGGTCTGGTGTCAACAAAGTGACTTATGTACTGACTGACCATCTTTACAATTCAGGTGAAAGAGCAAAACTCCTGACCCTATTGTCCTAACTGAAAATCTCCCACTGAAGACCATGGTGTTGAGATCAGAAGGTAAATAGTGCATCCACTGCAAAGTAAAGGCATTTAACTCCTGACTGACAGCTAGCACCCCTGTTCCTTCCAAACCCACACTTTTGCCAGCTTTGCATTTGCATCCCCGGCTGGATCAGCCCTGAATTTTCTACAGGGGAGACTAAAATTTCCACTCTCCATGTTACTGGGCATGTTGCAACCCTGACATGTGCACTCCCTAGTAAACAGAGAAACAACCAAGCAGTAGCAAACAAATCCCACCCACCAGTACTGCCTGCTGTAAATCAGGAGGGCTCAGCTGACTCTACCAGCAGAATAACAGAGAACAGAGCTGAGTCTGAGTCATCTGTGATCTGGCAACCAATTTGTTTCCAAACAGCAAGTACCAGACAGAGGATCTTTTTTACCCAAGGAGGTAAAACAGTTCAGACATCTTTTGAAAAAGTACAAACTGCCAAGAGATGAAATGGTGACAAATTTGATCCCGGAACCCTGAGAAAATTAATAAAGGTTAATGAAGCTTCAGTGTGGTGGCAGAAGTCTTTATTGCCATCCAAAAAGGGAAAGCAGAGGAGAGAGAGGAATGATTCAGAGAGTCCCTGCCAGGAGCCAGACTTTATATTCAGCAGCTTGGTTCATGGAAGAGGCCCATCTAGTTTGTGAAATTCTATTATTTCCCATTACTGTTGCCTGAAAGCAGGACTTAAGGAAACTAGGAACTGGTCACACTGACTCCTCCAAGCCTTCCTAGCACCGACTGGTTGCAGTCTGCTGACTGGAGGGGATGGGATGGGGCAGTCACTCACCTGCCATCATCAAGGGGAACCACTGATAGTGGATGTCAGAACTACAAACATCCTGATATTTGCATACAACTTGGTTTTGTCTGGGGTCTTTAATGGAATAGAAAGAGCCCAAATCCTATGTTTTTAACAGCTGCAAAATCATGAGACTTCCCTGTGTGAGATTCAATTTTAAAAAATGCCAACCTCTAACTAGCTTTCCAATATTCAGTGTCTTGAGTTTGCTTAGGAGACAAGTTATATTAGTCCCATATTTGGGACACATCACAAACCCTGCTCCATTCCCACCACCCATTGCTAGCTATAGCCGTGCACTCTCATCTGCTCTGATTTAAGTCCTCTTCATGAAAGCATATGAACCACAAAACCACACAAAATCTCCACCTGCAGTAAATCCCATAGGATTTCCAGAGATTTTTTTACACTGGGAGGAGAAATAGGGGTTGGGCAACAAGGGGTAGGTGTGGAGCTTGGATGGCTTTGTCAGCTGCCCAGAGCAAGGAAGCTGACAAGGAAAACCTGGGATTGAATATCCCAGAAGCAGTCAGTGAGCATGGATGGGTGGATGAACAGAGAGACAGGAGGCAGGACAGAAGGAAGGAAAGATAAGAGCCAAATAAAAGTTATCAGTGCAAATCTGGCACTGTGGACCTCCTCTCACCAGTTATTTGGGCCCCGTGCTACTGACATCTCCTAATGACTAATCCTGGTCTAGAAGGAGCTGCATGATTTCCTTTGCTCCCTGACAGACACGACAAGTCTGCATTGTTATTCCTCATCCTAATTAAAAACAATCCGGTCTAGTGGCTGAATGTATGGCCCTTCCAGCTTGTCCCAAGACTCCCCCAGGAAAGGCTGCCTCCAGACCTACGCTAGGCTCACTCCGCAGCAGCAGGCAGGCTTCCTCCCCTTTGGAAAAGGTGTTGCAGAGAGGCAGATCTGCCTCCATTTAACATGGCTTAGATTTAACCTGGACAGTTGCTTTGAATGCATGCAAAAATCAGCTCTGGTTCTGAACAAAGTAGGGAGAAGTTGGGTCCCTTATGCACAAGGCAAAGTCGGTGTAAGTGATGCTTTGCTGGGGGTTTTATGCATCTGAACTTTATGGGGTGGAGGCCACAAACTAAAGGCAGTGGGGAACTGGTTGGATTTCAGCAGCCCACTTCCCACAGCAAGGTCAGTGGAAAGGAGCAGTGCCAGGATACAAGGAAGACCTAGACTTGATTTACATCCCAGCTGTGTAAATGTCAGGATGGCACACTGCTGAAATGCTCAGCACCTTGAAGCATCTAGCATAAGTGCTAGAGGAATGATGCTCTTGGAGAGAACACAGAGATGTTTCAATTGCAAGCGAAGGCAAGCACATGGGATTTTGTAAGAACATAGCTCAAATGTGGATGGGGAGGATAATCTTGCAATACTGGTAGTAGTGTGAAGAGGAAGCAGGTGACCAAAACTTCTAATGAGAACATATAATGTGTCAGGCAGCACTTTGCAACACAACCAAGGGAAAAAAAATTGAATGCGGAGACTTTGCAGTGCTATGGGCCAAAGTTTTAACATCCAAGCATGTCTCACCAAAGATACACACTCTTCCCTCTATACTCATCTTCCAAACAGAAAAGGTAAAGAAAATAGCAGGATCATGAAAATTATTCAGGTAAGCTGGGATGGTGGGAATGAAAGGATGGACCAGAGCAAAGACTGGAAAGGGATGATTAAAAAACCCCATTGAATTGGGTAAATATATCTCGATGCAGTAAAATTGAAGGAGAAGGTCTTGGCTCTGGAGTTTCTGGGGCATCTAGCAGCTGTTAAAGGAGTAAAACTGAGAAGGGCAGCATCACTAACAACTCTGAAAAAAACAAGTTCTCAGCAGATATAAAGAGAGTCATTTTGGAGGACACTGGATATATGGCTGTTGCACCAGCTAAAAAAATGCCCCAAAGCATTTTGGATTGAACATCTGAGACTTGTGAAAATGTCACTGGGTGAGATGCATGACTCCCAGATGCATCTGAACCACCATTAAAAGAGGGGACAGGGGGAAGTCTCTGCAAGCAGCAGCAGGTACCTATAGGACAAGGCGCTCTTCCAGCTTGCCATGAATTCTAGCCTGGCCTGCACAGAATGAAGATGCTCTTACACATGCACAGGACATTTCAGCTTGGTGGTTGCAGCAAAAAGGCTATTTTTAATGAAAACCAGGGGTGGCAGAGAATGAGACTGAGGCTCAGTCTTTTGAATGTCACGTGGAACATGCGTTTCTTCACAGCACTAACAGTTACACAGCTGAAGGGTTAGATCCTGAGCCTGCTTGATGCTGGGAATCCAGCATGGATCAACAGGACTGCAAAGGTGTCACACTTCTGCACCTGATGGCAGGATGCGGCCACCCCTTTTCCAGCCTAGGGAAGACGTATCTGCTCTAGCTGCATATTCATAAATGTCAGAGATGGTTTTGTGTTGCCTCTGCCAGATGGGATGGCAGGATTTCAGCTGGCTCCTCTGCTGATTTTCATTCCTCAGGAATAAATGCAGGCCGCCTGCATCTCTGATTGTTCTTGCATTTCTCCAGCACTGCTGAATTCCAGCGCCAGGGTCAGGCCCATGACATCCTCCCTCTGGTTTGGATGTTGTTGTGATAGATTGCCTATCCAGCTCCCCTGCGAGGACCCTCTGCATGCCAGGTTGTGAGCAACCACAGCTTTTAGCACCATGCAGCCAAGAGGGACCACTGGAGCACAGTGGGGGTCCTCTTCCATCCAAAGGGGGTGGACCTGGAAAGCTCCTCTGCAAGCACTTGCTACCACACTCGGGTTGGCTTTTTTTTCCTCCCTCTAAAAAACAGCAGCTCCTGGCCAAATCCAACAGATGGAGGAAATCTCCCCTGTCTGTGCCAGAGAGGAGGATATCACTGGGTCCTTTGCCTCTAGCAAGGAAAATTCAGAGTTACAACAAACACTGAATGTTGTCCTTCGGATTACGGCTCTTGAGCTGAACAGCTGCCACGAAAAAAAGGCTCTGCGTAAGCCAAGCTACCGTTACCTGACAAAGTTTCCTTTCCAGTTGGGGATGAGCCTCCATCACAGTTTTTCTTCAGTGTTTTACAGCTTTGGATTTTGCCCATGGAGATAAGTTACCTGGCTCAGTTGCCATTGGGTTTGGCTATGTATCCCTGGGGAAATTTAGCCAGATGAAGATCATCAAGCAAGAGACTCCATTACATGAAACATCAGAGATGGTGGCCCAAGCGAGTGGAAAAACATAAAGACCACACACAAGTGGTACCTGTAGAATCATTCAGCCATCCCTGTACAGTGATTTCAAACAACACTATGGTCTCCAGACAATGTGTTCAGGCTCAGCTCTGGGAACCACATGGCTATACCTATATTTCGGTGACCAAGCTGCCAGAAGTCACACCTCTTGGAAAGGCTGAGAACCACCATTTCCACTGCTGTGTACTGAGACCTGCTGAAGGTCCACCTGGGGCAGCTCTGGAAGAGGAAGGATGGCAGGACCTGGAGAAGGTCTAGCTGGGGGAAGAACTGCATGACAAGAAAGATTAGATCGCTCTAGTATGTTTGCCATGGCCAGGCAAAATAAAACAACCGATGAAACCCTCACAGGTCCTCCACAAAAGTTCATTTCAGCAGCTCCAGGGATCTGAGTGGCAGCATCCAAAGTTGTTTCCACTGAGAACCTGCCCCAGATGTGATATCAGACTAAGACCTCACCCTGCTACTGGAAATCCAAATAAACAGCGAAAACACTCTTGCTAGTCACCCATCAGCTTATGAGCCACTTTGGCAGAAGCAAGGAAGGAGAGCATAAAGAAGAGAGATGGGTTTACCCTTGTTTTGAAGGTGGTGATTTCTGTGTTATTCTAACCTAACTTGCTTGGCCAGCAACTGATTTTGCTTTTCAGCGGTGATATTAGTTTCCTTGGACAACTTTCAATTTATCCCTGCAGCAAAGAGGAAAATATCAGAGCGCTCATCCCTGTTTTCTTTCGCTGTTTTATCAGGATTATAAATGGTCCTTTGGTCAAGCAAAAGAGTATTTTTTCCTGTTTGTTTTCCACTAGAAAATTAAGGTGTCAGCTACTCCACAATATCGGGAGAGCTAGTTAGGTATTATTACAAGGTACTGAAATTCTGCACAATTCAGAATGAAGATGTTCTTCTGTCCAGTTCTTCTTTTCTTCTTTTCTTTTCCAGTTTAAAAAAA
>NW_009607769.1:0-34617 GCF_000690535.1 Cariama cristata
AATATATATTTAAAGGTAAAATATATATTTAAGGGTATACATGAAAATCTTCAAATATATGTGGAGAAAATGGTGCTTTTCTTCTTCTTTTTGTAACCTGTAAAACTGTTCGTGTCTTTCCAGGACATGTAAGGAACATGCATATTAAAGAAATGTGCACAAATATATAAAAGAAAATGGCTGTAGGAATTTCCAAAGGTTAAGGCATTAATTTGAGATCTGGAAATTTAAGGCCCCACTATTCTGGAGAGTGCCCAGTTGGGTGGCCAAATTACTTAGGCTCAAGAACAGCCTCAGCCTTCTGAGGAGTGCCACAGGATGTCCTGGCATCCTGGCTGTTCATCCTGGCTGGTGTGTGGTCAGTGTATGCCACAGTTCTTGTATGTATTTCCTTACACAGAAACAAGGATGAAAAGGAAAGGATCTGTTGCCCAGCTGAATCTTCCCTCCTGATATACAGCTGGGACACAGCCTGAAGGCACATGAATCCAGCAACTTGGAAATACTTTTGGATGTCTCATGATAGACATAGGTTTTTTCACCTTGCCTCAGTTTCCATAAGTCACCTTTTTTATACTGAAGCTTACAGTGGTTGCAGAACCTGGTTTGTAAGGCTCTTGTATTCTCTTGGCACCAAAGTCTTGCACTAAATATTTTTGAGGGAAAAAACCCCTTGTTCTTGAACTACTTGGCTAACTGACAAGAAAGATAAATCAGCAGTGTTCCTTGCCAGGCCAAAGATCAGCTGAGTCTCATTTTGTTTCACCTTTAAAATACTTTTTCTTTGCAGAGCAACAAAACTCTTTAAAATTCAAAGTAGGTACATTTTTCAGCAGTTTATCTAGAATGAACAGCAGGGTACAAGCTTCAGGAAGAAAGTTGCTTTCTCACTTATTTTTAAAAGCTGTTTTTTTCTCCTCTTGAATGCTGTATTCTGCATTAAGTGAAGGATGATGATACCTTTCCTTTTACCGCAAGCACACAAAGGTTGCCATAGCAAACAGGCTCAAGAGGCGGAAGAAATATCAGCAAGAGCTGATGTTCATGTCCACCAGAGCTCTGAACTGAAATTTTCTTTCATCTTTTGCCATTTTCAAGTGTCATCCTGCACACAACAACAAAGTGCTTCATATTGACATAGACTTTCAAATGCAATTAAGAGCCAATTTTCAGAGGCTCAGTTTTACCCAATACCACAATAATTACTTGGTATTTACCAAGAGAATGACTGGCACTTTCACACGCTCATGTTGTCTTTGCTTTGCGCACCCTTATTTGTATCATTATTGTTTCAAGAGCAAGACAAGAAGATCTGCAGCACAAATTACTTCATCGTAAGCAGGAACACAGAGTCCAATTTTGATTCTTGAAACTGACTGGTTTCTGATGAAGATTATGGGCAATCCAGCATTGTCAGCCTGGAAGGGTAATATTTCCTGCTGAAAAAATAATTGCTTGCTTTCACTGGTACAAAATAAATATTGCCGAGACGCATGATGAAAGCTTGATTTCTTGAATATCCCCCCTCTCTAGTAATTGTAATGATAAAGATCCTAACAGAGAAGGAGATGAGTAAAGAGTTATACTGGAAATACACTGGTGTAGGTACAGCTCCGCCTAGGAGAATCACAGCAATTGGGTTAAATTCATACTTGCCTGGGAAGATGTTAGGAGGAATTCATTGGAATATGCTGTAGGCATTTGCAGCTGAGACCAAGGAAAGAAGCCCCCACTTCTAGCATGTAATTCAGATGTATTTTAGAAGCCTATCTTAGGATAAATTGGATTGTGCCCTGGCCCCCAATGACCAGACTCCAGTGTTTATAGAAGGAGAACAGAACAATTATTTAAGATTCAGTCTTTTTCATAGTACAGATCTGTTTTCATTAGGTTAATAGTTGTGACCAGAATGTGCATTTGCAGAAAGACCATGTGCTAGTGGAGCCATGGCTGATGAACAATATAGCTTTATTATGGATGCAAGTTTTCCCATTGATGATATATTCATTATCGTACAAATGCTCTGTTCAGACATTGTAGGCTTTCATTAAGCAGTCAACATCAAAGTTGGGGGGTTTTGTTCTATTTTGGATACTGCAGTGTAGTCTGAAAATTGTATTATCTACTGATAGAACTATTTAGGTTCAAATTTTAAGCAGCTCTTCATTTTATTATAATATTCTGTACTGTGTACTGTGTCCAGTTCTGGGCTCCCCAGTTCAAGAAAGACAAGGAATTACTGGAGAGAGTCCAGCGGAGGGCAACGCAGGTGATGAGGGGACTGGAGCATCTCCCTTATGAGGAAGGGCTGAGGGAACTGGGTCTGTTCAGTCTGGAGAAGACTGAGAACGGATCTCATTAATGCTTATAAATACCTTAAGGGTGGGTGTCAAGAGGATGGGGCCAGACTCTTTTCAGGGGTGCCCAGCAACAGGTTAAGGGGCAACAGGCACAAACCGAAACTCAGGAAGTTCCATCTGAATATGAGGAAAACCTTCTGTACTTTGAGGGTGGCAGAGCACTGGAACAGGCTGCCCAGAGAGGCTGTGGAGTCTCCTCTGGAGATACTCAAAACTCACCTGGATGTGATCCTCTGAAACCTGCTCTAGGTGAACCTGCTTTGGCAGGGGAGTTGGACTAGATGATCTCCAGAGGTCCCTTCCAACCCCAACCATTCTGTCATTCTATGATTCCAAAATTTAATTTTGTTATATAGGAAAACTTCTTAAAATAATTTCAACATCTTTGCAAAGATTGATAGACATTCTACTACACTCTGTTATTTCTACTTATAGAAAATTCCCTCCTATGTTCTTATCCATTGCTTGATCTCTGACACTTCTTTTTTTTTCTGAAAAAAAAAGAAGGCTGTTTTGGAAACCGACTAAAGTAAACAATTGCACATGTATAAAGTGGACTTCATGGAAGCCTTTGTAACCACTCTTCATGATGCTCCTCTCAAAATGCTCAGATATATTTCAAGAAGTTTTTTTCTATTTTCAGCCATGAAACATTGCTGCATGTTGTTGGTAAGTATGAGCTCACTTCACTTCATCAACAAATAAAAGTTTCCGTCCAATTTTTCAACATTATGATTTGAATTTTAAGCCCAAATTGTGCTGTTAAGTTGAACTACTAGCAATTCTTCACAGAGAAGAATGTTTCACAATTCAGCTGCTCTGAAAACAAAACCATTACTTGCATGAATGATCCTACCCACCTATGGACACCTATGGACATTCTCACAGAGCACCAGTCTTTCTGAAAATCTGAAAAGAACCCATGTGGCAGAAAAAAAATTTATCTTTCATTTATTAATGTTTTGGTAAGAAGGTTTTACAAAACCATAAAGTCCACAAACTCATCCTATATTCTTTTTTCATGTCCTCTCTTACCTGAATGACTCCTCCACCTTGGCCATCCTTCCCAGCTAAAAACTCTTCAGGCAAATTAATCATCTTCCCTAACCAATCCAGCATGACAGTCTCCAGCTCTGTGCAAGCTGGACTTGCAGCCTGTGTTGAAAAACAGAACAGAGGGAATAACCTCACTAGACCACAAAGAGAAATAGGATCTACCAGAGCAAGAATAACTCTTTCTCTCTCTCTCTCTGTCTTTTGACTACAGAGGAAGAGACTAGCTGACTAACTTCACCAGTTAAATTAAGGACTCGAAGATCATTTTGTGGATGTTGCTTATACATACTTATTAGAAAAATGTCAAACTGGGCCTCACATAGAACTATGACTATCAAATGTCAAAGCTAGGATTTGCATCTCGCATATTTTTATTTGACATCAAGTACCAAACTCTTTTGAGAAGAGCCCATCTCATATGAATGTCGGGGTTTTTAACACAATTTTCGATTCATCCAGACAATAAAGGAAGTAACAACACCGGTTGATAGGCAACAGTCATACTACTTAATGAATTACCAGCAAGTTTGCACTGTTACCACTAATTCTAGGTGCTGCTGATTTTTCAAGGGCAAAACTTCTAAGAGGAAATAGCCTTTTATTCCTGGAGTCATTTACGATGTCTATGTGAAAACACTTAATTAGTCAAGGAAATTTACCTATAAAAATAGTCCTGTGACTTCACTGCTATTAATCAGTAATTTCATTGAAGAATGTTACTGAAATGCTTAAAATCTTGGGAAGGTGGAGCAGCATTACCACATAGCAGTGCATACCCAAGTAAACTTACCCAAGAGAAGCCCACACATCCTATTCCACCACACAACATATCTGCAAGAAGAGCTGGGAAGGAAGAGGCTGCAGGGAAGTAGGCAAAAAAGTATGGGCTGTGCCAGTGAGTCACCTGTATTAAAGGAAAAACAGGCATTTTTAACTAATGCCGGAAGCAGAGACAAATTGTCACAAAATCAGAAAAATTAGAGGTTCGGTCCAGTTAACAGTTCTCAGCTACCTGTCTGTAACACAGGAACTCATTTTTTAGAAAAGCTTACCTTGTTTTTTCTCAATTTTTTATCTATCTTCAACTCAAATTAGAAATAAATTAGGTCTTGCCCCCACCTCCCAACAGTTCCAAAATCAGAGTTCTCCATTTGTCTGCCTAGAAGACAAGAATTACATGAGCAGTGGCAGCATCAGTTTCTGTGCACTGCACTGTTCTTGAGCCTCTGCTTTCAGGGACTCTCCAGTATTTTTTTCTTTCATCTCTGTCATGCAACTGACTTAGCAAGAGTGTCTTCAGTGCAGCACAGGACCTCAGAACTCTCTTGCGCACACTCTGGAGTTATTTGCTAAAATTCAGGCACGGAATCTAGCCCAACAGCTCCTCACCACAAAATGAAACAATCCATTCCAGTATCCAATACTTTCTGTAGAGAATTAAACTATCATCTCCCTGTAACAAGTTGTGATTTATATACAATTCCACTTTATATGTACTAATATGAGACAACACAGTAACTGCACAAATTGTAGTCAATTGTCTTGCAGTAGCAATATTTAGAATTATCTTATGCAGCATCTAAACAATTTTAAGGATCTGTGAGATACGTGATAGTGCTCCATAACTCCAACTTAGTAAAATTTGAAAACAGGAAAAATACTGTCACACTGCAAGTTCAGTGGAAATAATGTGACATGATATGTTTGGCAAAAACAGCTTTCACATTCAAGATAAAATGCAAATTTTAGAAAAAAGTACTTCTAGAGGATTAGATGGACTATAAGCAAGAATTCAGCAGAATGTGTATAAGATCTTTCTTTGGCTGGAAATCCAGAGGCTGCTGAGTTATTGAAGCCTAGCCTTTTCTTACACCGTTTTGTTCTGTTTTTTTTTAACGCTGGAGTTCTTCTGTTACAATTGGAGGATGGTAAGAGCATACGTTCTTTCTTGCCTGAGCTCAGTGTTTCCTTACTGTTTTGTTCTACATTCCCACCTCTGATGAATTTTACGTTTCACACTCCCCTCTCTCCTAGTCCGTGATAAGGTTTCTGGTTCTGGAGCTAACTCAGGGATCACTGTACCACACTGTTCTGCATGCTGCAAATATCCCTTTATTTCCTCTTCTAACCTTCTTCATGCCAACAACCAGCTCTTCTTTAAGGGGCTTGCTCCATGCTAAGAGGAAGCTGTCTTAACTCTTGTGTACCCAATGAATCAGATATCACTTTCTCTGCTGTAGTAGATCATATATAATATTTCCGACGCTCCTGTCTCTTTCATATGAAAACAGCTCCTATCCACTACAACTTTCCACTATCTAAACTAGCCCTGCACCTGGTACATTCAAGATTTCACTTTTACTGGTCACTAGGTCCAAACCTGCTCAAATCAGGTATCCAAAGACAAGCCACTGCGAACATTTTTAGCTGCATCTCTTACATCTGGTCAGGATCTCTTTCTTTGCTGTAGCAAATTTTTAGAACACTTGTGGCAAACACCTTCCTTCACAAATCAGAAAAAAATGGGATGGGATTTGGTTCTTCACAAGAAAATGACAAACAGATAAAAAAGCACCCAATAAACAGCAGTCCTTGATAGGTCCCACATGCACAGACTTTCACTGACGTCCATAATGAGGCAGGGCTGCCACTGTTCATCTCCCCAGCTCTAATCCTCTGTGATCTGTAAGACTTGTGACATTCATCTTGGGTTAATCAAGTTAAACTGCCTACTTGCTGGGAGCCATTTGTTTGATGAAACACAGCAGATTCCAGTTGCACCACTCATACAAAGCAAAAAAGCCAAAATCCCTAGGGCAAGTGCAGCTGCTGTTCTTCCTCCTGCCTCCCCTTCCCCCTTCTCTTGAAGCAGCTGTAAAATTCATTTCTTTTGCCATGTTGGAAGAGACACACTTAGTCAGATATTGCAAAGAGCATGACATAATTGATGCTTGTTTTTTCAGCCTTCTGCTGATAAACAGTGATACACAAGTGTCTTCGGTTCAGTAATTACCCCTCTAATGCTTCTCAGAGACATTTTATTTCCTAGATTTTTTCTAAGGATGTATTTCTGTGGCTTGCTTAGTCTAAGAAAGAGTATTCCTTTACCACACACTAAGCACAGGTACTCCAGCTGAAAGTTCATAGATTAATGGATCCAATGTGAGGAAAACTAGCATTTTCAGTACTGCTATTTGCAGTTACCGCTAAACTTGATCATTTTGGGCTCTAAAAAAGGAGGAGATATATTTCAAGAGAACAAAGAAAGTCTGAGAGAGAAAGGTGACTCCCACTGATATTTTTATATGCAGATCCTTTCCACCTTGGCTTCCTGCTGTGGAGATCAGAGTTCAGCAGTTGTTCCCTCAGTCCCTGTGTTAATATTAGGAACTTAACACCATTATGGTCATTATCATTTAGTGGACATAAAGAAGTTTTACCACTCAAGAATGCTTGTGCTCCTATAGGGTGAAGACAGCAATGGATACTGCATTATTGCTTTACACAATTAATTGATCTTTGCTTCTCTGAAGGAACACCATTTTCACATTTTCAGTCATCCAATAAGTAGCAAATTTCTGAACACAACTAACATAGTAAAGATGTCAACGTGAAGGAAACAAGATTATGAGCCACAGATAGCTTATGGGCAAAACAACGTTTTATGACCTCTGTCATATTACTTATTCTCTCTGAAGAAGCCCAGTTCCTCATTTATAAAACGGAGATAAGACATTCCCTGGTGAAACACTGGAAAAGCACTATAGCTGAAAAACAGTAGATGTACTTGTAAATGTTAGTCTTGTCAGGAAAAAGATGGGAAGAAGATTAAGGGAAAATATAATGGGGGTAGATTGTCTCTATAGCCAATTTTAAAAGTCCCCAAAACCAATTATAAATAATTTTAAAGATTTCTCAACCAAATATGAACAAGTCTTCTTATACTCCCTGCATCCATGTGGTTGTACAGCACCACCGTTTTCACACTTCAGCTTCTGTGAGCACACCTAACAGAGGCAGCCAAGAGATGCAGCACTATGAGCAGAAGAGGTCCAGAACCCTGCTAAGGTTAGCATACACGGGCTCTGCACTGGTGGTGACGCTCCACAGGGCACAGTCCCCAGCAGCAACTGGAACAACTACCATGTCACAGGTCTCAACCCAGACTAAGCTCACAAGGGAGTATGCAGCTCTGCAGGCCTGGGACTGCAGGGATGATGGGGCTTCTTGCCAGGGCTGGGGCACTGAGAGATGGTCTTTTAGCCTGCAGGAGGTATGCACTGGTGTAGGGTCTGTGTTTTACACAGCATGAAGAGGTCAGCAGATTGTGCAGTATCAGAGATGACAAAAAGGAGACCGAGTGGATCTTCCCCGAGATATAACACAAGGTATCCAAGATACAAGAACCTGAACCCCCAAACGTACCAAAGGAGGGGCAGTCACAGCCTCTGCTTATTGAGTTGGGAAATGGAGTCCCACAATGGTGACGGGAAGAAGCTTGCAACTACTGGCACTAGAGGGAAGGCTTCTGTTCCACCTGCAGACCTGCAACTACAGAATAGGTTCAGTGCCCTCGTTGCAGATGGGCTGGGAGTCCTGCTGTGTCTGGTGAAGCACCCAAGCAAGCTGAGTGTTGACCTTGGTGTTGACAACAGCGATTTGGGTTTTAAGACCAGTAAGACCCTCTTTGAGGATGAACTCCTAGGAAGGATCCACCTGAACAACTGGGGCAAAAATATCTTTGCAGACAGGCTGGAAAGCTTTAAATTAAGAACGATGGGGGAAGGAGATCAAAATCCACAATCAAGGGAGGAAAGTGGACTGAGTTGGTAAGCAAAGGATGAAGTGGTCCTTTATGCAAGAGAGTAGCAGGAATGCATGGGGCTCTGCCTAGGCACGGACATTGAGCCAGTCAAGAGCTTATGGGTCAGGACTGGTGGAGATTTCAAGATGAGCAACATTCGGGTGAGTGTCTGCTACAGACCACCCCATCAGGAAGAATTACATGAGTACAGCATTCAGACAGTTGGAAGAAACCTCATGTTCACAGGTCATAGTCCTCACAAGGGACTCCAACCAAGCTGATATCTGCTGCACAGACAACACAGCAGGGCACAACCAGTACAGGAGGTTTCTGGAGTGCATTGGTGATAATTTCCTAACACAAGAAACGGTGGAGGAACTGATGAGGAGAGACACACTGTGAGACTGCATACTTACAAACAAGAAAGAACTGGTCAGGGATGTGAAAGTCAGAGTGCCTTGACTGCAGTGACTATGAGATGGTGGAGCTCAGGATCATGAGAGCAGGAAGAAAGGCACAAAGCAGATCATAACCCTGGGCTTCAGGAGAGCAGACTTTGGCCTGTTATGGGACCTGTTTGGAAGAATCCCATGGGAGACAGACATGGAGAGAAGAGTGGTCCAGGAGAGCTGGTTGATTTTCAAGGATCACCACCTCGAAGTTCAAAAATTATTCACCCCACATGCAGGAAGTCAAGTGAGAGTGGCAGGAAGCCTTCACAAATGCACAATTAGCTTCCGACAATGCTCAAATGTAAAAAGGAAGCATATAAGAGAAGCCAGGAGGGTCAGGTGACCCATGAGAGGAGGGGTATTAAGACATTGTCTGAGTACGTCCCCTGAGGGACAGGGTTAGGAAAGCCAAAGCCATCTAGAGTTGAATCTGGTGAGGGATGTGCAGGGCAACAAGAAAGGCTTCTGCAGGTTCATCAGCATTAAAAGGAAATTAGGGAAAATGTAGGTCTGCTGCCGAATGGGGTTGGGGACTTGGGGACAAAGAACAGGGAAAAAGCTGAGGCGCTCAATGCCTTTTTCACCTCAGGCTTTACTGGTAAATTTGCCTTCAGGAATCCCAGGCTCCTGAGACACATGGGAAGAGCTTTGAGCAAGGAAGACCTCACTTGGAGGAGGATCAGGTTAGGAAACATTTTAATAAACTGGGCATACATGAGTCCATGGAGCCTAATGGGATGTGCTCACAAGTGCTGCAGGAGCTAGACAATGTCATTGAGACCACTCTCAAACATCTTTGAAAGGTTATGGCAACTGGGGAATATTTCTGAGGGCTGGAAAATAATGTCATTGAGACCACTCTCAAATATCTTTGAAAGGTTATGGGAACTGGGGAATATTTCTGAGGGCTGGAAAAAAGCAAATGTCACTCCTATCTTCAAGAAGAGCTAGAAGGAGGACTGAGAAACTACAGGCCTCACCTTGATCCCAGGGAAGATGACGGAACCTTGAAGCTATTTCCAAACATATTAAGGACAAGAAGGTGATTTGGGCTAGGCAGCAAAGATTTATGAAGGGGAAATCATGCCTAAGCAACCTGATAGCCTTCTACAAGATGACTGGTTTGGTGGACAAGGGGAGGGCACAGAACGTCATTAAGACTTTCAGTACTGTCTCCCATAACATCTTTACTGACACACTGATGAAATATGGACTAGATAAGTGGACACTGAAGTGAACTGAAAACTGGTTAAACTGCCAGACTCATAGGGCTGTGATCAGTGGCATGAAGTCCAGCTGGAGGCTAGTGGTGTACCCCAGGAATTGATACCATGGCCAGTGCTGTTTAACATCTTCATTAATGACCTAGATGATGGGACAGAGTGCACCCTCAGCAGTTTTGCAGATGATATAAAACTGGGAGGAGTGTTTGTTGATATGCTGTATGGTCATGCTGCAGTTCAAAGGGACCTGAACAGGCTGCAGAAATGAGCCAAAAGGAATCTCATGAAGTTCAACAAAGAAATGCAAAATCCTGTACCTGAGGAGGAATAATCCCCTGCACCAGTACAGGCCAGAGATCAACTGGTTGGAAAGCAGTTCTGCAGAAATGGAGCTGGGGGTCCTGGTGGACAAGCTGAACACAAGCCAGCAATGTGCCCTTGCAGCAAACAAGGCCAACAGCATCCTGGGCCACATTAGGAAAACTGTTGCCAGCAGGCCAAAAGAGGTGATCCCTCCCTTCTACTCAGTACTGGGACGCCTCACCTGGAACGCTGTGTCCAGTTCTGGGTTCTCCAGTACACAAAAGACAAGGATATACTAGAGTGATTCCAGTGAAGGGTCATGGAGATAAAATTAATTGGAGCATCTGTCATATGACAAGAAGCTTAGAGAGCCAGGATTGTTCAGCCTGCAGAAAGCTCAGGGGGTATCTTGTTAATGTGCATAAACACCTCATGGGAGGGTGTAAAGAAGATGAAGCCAGATTCTTCTCAGTGGTATCCAGTGACAAGACAAGAAGAAATGTGTACAAATTGAATTACAAAAAATTCCACTTAAACATAAGAAGCAGTTTTTTTACTGTGAGGGTGGTTGACCTTTGGAACAGGACAATAGAGAGATTATGAAGATTTCATCCTTGGAGATATTCAAGACCCAATTGGACGTGGTCCTGAGCAACCTGCTCTAACTGCCTGGAGCAGTCGGGGTGGACTAAATGATCTCTAGAGTTGCCATCCAACCTCTGCTATACTGTGCCTTTGTGATTCTGTGCTCATGTGAGTCTTCAGTATTTAGTATAAACAACACAGGCAGAATCAGAGTTACTATAAGAACTGGGATTTATGTACTTGTGCTCTTTATGTCATAAAAACTAACATTTCACATCAGAGTAAAGTTTTGGATAGAACATTTCTTCTTCAGAATGTTTCACTTTGTAAAAGTAAATTTATTTGTAGGGCATGTAAATATCAAGAAAAAATCAATTTAGTTAAGAGGGAACAAGACATGTTGATGACATAATTGGAATTCAATGTCTCACTTTCTATTCTCAAATGATTCATCTCTTATTTTTTAATTTGTTATTATTTTCTTGAATGTTCCCGAATGTTCAAAGCAAAGTGTTTTCTGTTCTACTTCATAGACAAAAAAATTGGTTACTGTTTTCCTTCAATGAAAAAAGAAAAGGCAATTGTATCTATGAGCAGCAATGAAAGTATTCGCATGTGTTGAACGTAATGTTCTTATCTACTCTGCTGTGATTTAATTCTGTTGGATTGAAGACTTCATACACAAATCTTTGAGAAGAGTGCAGAGATTTCCATTGACTTCAGTGGAGCTTTTGTCTGTGAAAGGACAGCAGGGCTGGCTCCAAGGGAAACAAGATAAAGTCATATTGAATATCAAATATTTACATTGGTCAATGAAAAGGAATTGGTATTATAGTACACTGACTAAACACATTTGCAGAGCAGTGGTTCCATGTCCAGTCACATAGCAATCATATCACCTAGCCACATCCAGAGAAATAACCCGAACTGGTTATTGCAGAGATCCAAAGGAGAGATTCCTCATTAACATTTACTAATAATCCAGTCCTCTTCAAGCTACTTAGAGGCCTTAGGAGACAAGCATATATTTAAAATAAAAAAGGTATACCATGCGTGGAAAACCAAGAAAGATTCAGAACTGGACAAATGCCAGATGCTTTTTCTGCATTATCTGTCCAACACTGATCTATTCAAGGACTAATATGTAGGTAGTGGCCATCTGCCTTAAAAGGTATTAGAAGCAGTTGACATTTAAGAGAGTAAGTCAACAGAACAAGTATTGGGCAGAATCCTTTCTAGTCAACTCTGTAATAAAAAGCAGTCTCCTAAGAGAATTTTAACATTTAAAGATCAGCTTGAAAGAACACTTTAAGCACAGCAGACTAATAAAAATCCCATTTTATAGAATATTTACTGTGCTTTGCAGGTAGCAAAAATATCACATGAAATTGAAAGTTAGGAAGCTTTGCTTTAACCAGTTCAAGGGAGGAAAGGGGATTATTTCCAAAAGCAAGCCTCACAAGAAGCAAAAGAATGATTTGATTATTTCTAGCAAGAACAGAAAACATTAGTTGTGTAAAGTGTTAGATCATATTTAACTATACATATAAAGCCTTCTAAAAGCTAATTGGTGGGGGTACTTATGTTCATAAGGTCTAGCTGCACAGCCTTCAATCCACATTTTTCTTAAAGTCTTTGAAAACCGAAATGCAATATTGAACATTATACTACAGATCCATTTTTCTTACCCCTGGCATAATGATCTTCTCAATGTCTTTAAAGACATCCTCAAAGCTCTCAGGATCCTGGGGTGCACAGTCCGCGATGAGGGGCCTTAGATATCCTGGTTCCACATCTGGGAAGACCTGTCTTTTATCTATCTTCTCCAGGTAATCCGCAATATAGTCCACCATCTCCTTCCCTCTCTTGCGGAACTCTGCAGCATCCATGGGTATCAGAGTTTAGGACTTATTATCAGAAAAACCCTAAAAAAAAAAAAAAAAAGTCACTTCTGAAAGAAAATTCTACCAGTTTTAAACCTGTTATTCAGATGATATATAAGATGACTCTCATGGCCTTTTTGAAAAGACCATACGCTTTTATTTCTGCATATTAGGCCAATGCCCATTCAGCGTTGCATTCTGCTCCACTCCAGTATTAGCTGGACATTGCATAGAAGTAAATCATGCTGTTAAATCTTTGATGCCTAGGTCATGATGTAGATTAGCTTAATACAGACAGGCTGTATCTTTAGTACAGAAGAGAAGTAGAAGCACGTTGATGAAGGTTCAGAAATCACAGATTTAATCGCTACTGCTGCTGGTTGACAGAAAGATGTGGCACTGTTATGTGGCACATAATCAACTTCCTCCTGCCTTATAAAGAAGAGGTCTAAGAAAATAGCATGCTGTGTGTCTCTTTTATAATGTATAATATCAAGCTATAATAATGATAGTTATCACAGTAATCCACTGTGCTGCCCTGTCATTTTATTTACTTCTTGCGTCCTGTCTTGCCTAAGATCTAGCTTCTTTACTCTTTCACTGTAAATGCACATGCTATGCCATTTACAAAACCTTGTTTCTCACTGAGGTTTCAATTAGAATTCACTTAAGAGTTGATGTGTACTATATTTTGCAGGAGGATGGGAGAAAGCTCTACCTGGGGCTGTCCCTATTTCCAAGATGTTGGGCTGGAGCTCTAAGTGGGCTTTGAGCTAGGCAGAGACTGTGTAAGCACACCCAAGGCGATATATGGCTCAGCTGAGATGAGCTGGAGTTTGCCTGCAAAGTGCTGTGCAAACATAAATTCATATTGCTAGGCTGCCTGCTTCTGCCATCCTGGCCTGCCCGGCTTTTTTACTGTATGTGGCTGTACATTTTGAGTGCTCAGTGAATACAAGGTTGAGACCACAGTGCCTAAAAAGCATCCAAGAGGCTTTGTACACTCAGATTGAGTGAGTGATACTGTTCCTTGGGATCTAGTAAGAAAATTGGTAAGTGAAACAAGGATACCCACTGCTGGTGTAAGGAATTACTATGCTTACTTCACATACCTTCAGATCTTCACTTTGTAAGGAAAAAAATGTATTAAGCACAATATGAATATTACGTCATTAAGAGACAATTTCTTAGATATCAGTTATTTGTGCTAAATAGTTATAACTGAGGACATCCTTTTGAGAAAAGAGAGACCCTTCTGGGCTTTATTATATTTTAATTAGTACTGTCACATTACAAAAGAAAGACATCATTGATAAACACTGTCCTAGAGACATCTCTGCTGCTACAAATAGAAGATCTGGGATTTGTGTGGAGCAGCTGCTGCTGCTATTTAAGAAGGCAGGGTGCTGCTGTAGGTCATGAACCACTTGGGAAAGCAAGGATCTGCACAGTAGGGACTTCTAGCCCTCCAGAGAATAGCTCTTCTTGTTGCTATTTTGTTAGACTTATATTACTCTCTTTAATCATGTAAGTGTTTATTTGGCTCCCTCTATGCCTTTCTGAAAGGAAATTAGGATCTTTCTCAGACCTTACTACTAAGTTGCCGGAAACACATTACCAGTAGTCATTACAGTCCTCAGAGGATGCTGGTGGGCAGATTTGTGTGTCATCTCCCCTTTGAAATACTGTGCTTAAGCAAGCAGTTTTGTTTCTACTCCTTTACAATCAGGATTATTCCATTTCTTCAATACTCCCCAAATCTTATGTGCATTTTCATTTAACACATCTTTGATTGCAGTTCAAAATTTTAATAAACTTTCTAAATAAGTCAGCATGAACTGTAGCAATCAATATGCATCTCTGTGGCAGCAATCTAATTACACCCAGAGGCTGCTCAGTTCTTTGGTTTAAACATTTTTGCCAGAAGAAACCTAAATATTGTACTGTTTCACTTCTTTTTCAAAGTCTCTCTAACTTAACTCTTAACTTATGCTATCATTATTTCTTTCATGCTACTTCATTCCTCAGTTCATTGCTATAGTACACGCCAAAGAATGTGCACATGGTAACCTGTTATTTTTTTCTCTTTTTTCAGAGATGAAAGTTGTGAAAATAAGAATTTAACCCATGACTGCGACATTAGTGGGAGTTGCCCGAGACTGAACTGACTCCGAATTTGAGGATTTGGTGTTTCTAGCACTACTGTTGTTCACCACTGAGTTACAGTTATTCCTACAGACTTTTACACATGGATCCAGCTGAACATCTCATCCTGTGTCTGTGGGTACAATGCACTGTCAGTACCATGCCAGAACCCATAAGACTACCACTATACTACTCTCTAGCTTTACTTCGTATCAATCAAACACAGGGCATCATTTAACATAGAAGCTTCTGCGGATTGCTTGGTCTTCTCCCAGAATAAAAATCAAATGGCATAAATTAAATAGCATTGTGTGCAAGCTCAAAACAGCTCACAAACACACAGACAAAAATAAATTACTTTATAATATTATCACAACATAGATACTATGTTACATAGCTTGTGACCATTTTTTTACCACCTAGATTTTTTTTCATCTGAAATGTCTTTCTATTCCAAGAAATACTTGCATCATATTTTTCCTATATAGTATGCTGAAATAATTTATTGTCATTTTTATTATTAGCAGTTTGGACAAAGTTCTTTTTGGGTATCAGGATAAGCAAATAAAATTCAGATCTAAACATCAGATACACATTCTGTGGTTTCAGCCTGTGACCATGGAACTGAAATTTGTCCACTCAGTTTGACAAAAATACACATTTTAGATAATCACTGAGATCTTACTTGTTATTTGCTAACTATAGCTCTTCCCAAGAACTGGAGGTCCACTGGCTCATGCTAACATTGTTTTGGCTGCAGTATTTCTGTCATAAATCACTGTTGCAATAGCATTCTCAAAATTCAGGCTAAGGAATGAAATTACAGGGGAAACCCACTGTTTTGCATGGGAGAAGTAACTGAGCCAGGAAGCTTAAGCATAAAGAATGGGAGGATGAACCATCCATCCCAAATCTGCCATAGTTGCTGCAGTGTTATAAATTGACATAAACTAGCATCTAATTAACCTCTAATGAACTTTCAATTCAGTTTTGTCCAGCGAAATACATCAATCTGCTTCAGTCTGAAGCAAAGTACTTATTTCCCCCAAAGACAATACTGAGAAATTAAAATCTATCTAAACATCTATGTATTTTTATGTATCCATGCATCTTCTTTCCTAAAAGTTCTTGCTTGAAAATTCCTTACCTACTGTAATACACATATCTCACCAGGAACTGTGAAGGCATACTCCTTGTAGGAACGCAGTGGTCATTTAAATTTTCCTTTTCACCTCCTATTTTAGAGCTATTCTTCTGTGACTGACAAGACCCACTTACACTCTCATCCCTATTTTTATTTTCTTCCTCGACTATTCATTATAGAACTCACTCCATCTGCTTGAAAGTATTACTTGCTATGGAGGCCACATCCAGTAGACTGACTATCTGACAACTGTAATGCTTACCAGTTAGTAGTATAAAAATGCAAATTACTTCACCTCTCTACCAGTACAGAATATTTCTCTCTTCTACCTCTCACATGCATATACAACATATGTACAATCAACAAAACAATGAATAGAGAGAGGTCTTCCCTCTATGCCGGTATATTTTAAAAATATAGAATGTGATTTTCTAAGAAGCAAAATACCTCAGAGAACTCAGCCCTTAGGGTCTAAACTGAAAACACTGTTTGAGAGCATCCATATTTTCTGAAGGGCTGAGTGTTACAATCTGTGTGTACTCAAAATATCTGCTTAAGTCAAAGGGACTTAAACTGCAAAATAATGCAGGCCGAGTTTCTGAAACTAAATGGAAATTTCAGAGAAACTGAGCGTCTCTCTAAAGTATTTAATAGTGGTCTATTTTCTTGAAGGCCCATAAAGAGTGATAAAGGCTCCATGCTCTCAGGGATCCCACACCTTCCAGGATGAATCTCAGCATATTCAACATCTGCCAGCTGAACCCCAAGTGAGGAGAGCACAGCTTCTCAGAAGGCACCCTGCCTAATTATCAACCTCTGCCACTTTGTAAGCACAGCCTGTATTCAGATTCATCAACAGCCTCACCCTGACTGATAAAATACAATTATAGCAAACATATATTATGTCTGAGTACCTTTGCTCCCAGCAAGAATCAATTGTCACTACTGCATATTTCTTCAGATCAAGTCCTACTTTACTGGAGAAGATAGAGTTTTGCTCTTAACTTCAGGTAAAAACAACAACAATCATGTTAAACCTTCAATGATGTCAGTGTATCCTTTTTATTCTTATATAAACTTTTGCTCTTTAATTTCGCTGGAATTTGTCACAGGACAAGTACACTACACAATCTAAAGCTGACATATCCTTTGCTGCTTCGTTTAAACTACTCCTCCTACCCATTGCACTGAAATCAGATCATGGCAACATTTTATTTTAGTAAAGTTACCGAAAACTGTTGTTAGTCTTTAGATTGTATATTCAGTAAAATGTTCATTTGCAAACTGTCTTCTACTTTATTTAAAACAGAACAATACAAATGAGCAGTTTATGCACAATTAAGTATTAAATACATTTAAAGGTATAATATTATGTAGATAACATTCAGGTTATTCATTATTTCTGTTAAAGAGTACTGTATATAATTTAGAATCTGTTTTTTTTTATTAACTAAATATAAATGTAAAAGATATCTAAATACTATGAGAAAATTTGTTATGAGGAAGAAAAAGAGAAAAAAGACGAAAAAGGGGGAAAAGCAGAATAAGAGAACAAATGAGGAGAGACGTATATTTGACGTTTTATAATTTTATGAGTGCCTATTCTCCAGTTCATCAACGAAAAATAAAACAGCTAACATAATAAAATATTATAGCAGCTCCTGTTATTAAATACAGAAGGGAAGAATGCATAGATGCATTAATAGCACCTTAAACTCATAGCAGCATTGGGTCAAAAAAAAGTAATAACTATACCTTTCCAACAAATGACAAGTGCACTTTCTATTCTGTCAACTGATTGTTGCAGAATATAGTGTAATTTAAAGGCTTGTGGTGCTACAGTGACACCACTGAAGCCAGGAGGACTTTTTGCTATTGAACCCAGCTGAAGGGTTTTGCCGCTATTGCTATTGTTAAGCTAAACTTCTACTATTGGCAATAGGAGTATTGCCTGAATAAGGACTGTAGGGTGAATTTTATTTCAGCATGAGTGAAAAGGAACTGGATCTACTCTGTACTTCTATGTTTGCACAGGCCAAGAATAAGGTATACATGTTACAGGCCTTCAATTTAATTTAAAAATTTAATTTTCCAATTAGAAGTTGCTGGTTTTGCTGTCACTGGCACAGGGTCTGCAACTTAGTAATTTCCCCTTCTGAAGTCTTATCATAGTGACAGGAAAGGATTATTTCTGAGGAAAACCTCACCCTAAAAAGTCAGGCATTGAATTTATCTTGAAAATTTTATTATTCAAAATATTTGACAGAGAATTTCTCAAGGTCTGCTTGTTGTTCAGAACTGTTGCACTTGGAAAGACAAGATCTAAACTTTTGGATACGTGGGATTCTGCATAAATGTATATAAACAGTTATAGCTGACATAGATCATATGTAAAAGCAAACAAACACAAAATGAGAAGAACACACTACATTGTGCAAACTTAGGTTAAAAAGAAATGCTTTTTGAGTATCCTGGATTATCCCTAAAATAACACAGGCTGGCTGTTTATTAGCCGAGCTCCCACTCTAAGTAACCAATTGTTGCATTAATCCAAGTGTACCTACTTGAATTCAATAACCACAAAGCTTTAAGGACAAAGAATGCTACTTACAGCGAGTTCGTAAGGTTTTTCCTTCTCCTCTGTCTTTCTCACTGTCTTTCTTTGCTCCTCTGTGACAGCTATAAAGCGTAGAGGATGCAGTTGCCAGCATATATAGGCAGAGTACCCACGGCCCCTCAGCCTATCACAGCCAAGTGCTTTGCATTGAACATGCAGCAGCAGCAGCAGCAGCAGCATCTCCCCATCCTCCCACACCTCCTCCAAAACGTACTTAGCAAAAAAAGCTACCCAAAAGGCAAACGGACCTGTCTGAGAAATGGCCATTGCCTACGTTATCTGTGAAGTGGTGTGTGTTTCCCTCCATGAACTCCATTACCGAGTCTGACAGTGAGTGTCTGACCACACGCTCCTGGTCTGTGCCGCACACTGCGGGACATTTCTGCTGTGGCTGTTGCTGAAGAAGCAAGTGCTTTGAACCACTTCTGTGAAACATTATTTTCAGGAAAGAAACACAGATGCGGTTGAAATACCACTCAAGTGACTGCAAGCTCTGAACAGGTATACATGTGGGATTAACATCCTCGGATATGCTATATCTAAGTTTTTCCAGTTTCTCTCTTTCATCATACATATACTTAAAAGCAATACTAAATGTTCAAGATTTGTTTCCCTATTCTAAAAGAAAAGTGTTATGGGGAGTTCTCTTTCCTAGATGAAACCAGGTAACTGCCTGTCATTTTTATTTAGTTCAAGTTTGTTTTAGAAAATACTATCAGCATTTTATAGTCCTGAACAGCTTATAGCCAGGTAGAGCGGCAGGACAGCGGCTGCTCCCAGACTGGTCTCTAGTGCATGGCAGCATGACAGCCAGCCTTTTTGAGAAAAAGGAAAAAGTTCTGGCTGTCATATATTTTAAAAATGTCATGATTGTGTTTGCTGTTATAATGATTTAAGGCTAATTACAACTCTGCTACAATTCTGAAAGAGCCTATTGAAAAAAAAAAAAACAGGACCTAAAATGCACAGATTGGGTTGAGGGTTTCATTGCGCTTGTTGTGCTAGATGTTACTCTGTGATCTGACTTGCATTTTCAGTTCTTGGGCTGGCTCTGCTGTAATGATCAGTCTATAATCTTGAAAGCATCAAGAAATCTCAGGGTCAGTTGCAGCTGGCTTTCAGTTGCTTTCCACTGCAAATCAACTCCTGAGTGCATAGGGTTATAGCCTGGATAAATTGGGACCACATAAGAAAAGAAGTGTTTTGGAGATTTTTCCTATGCTTTCTTTCTCCCTGAATTCAACTGAAAAGGCTGAAAAGTCAAAATATGTTGTAAGGGCATAAGAGATGCAGAAACTGAGGATGTCTCTAGTAAACTTAAAGATAGCTCAAATCTAACTTCAATGTTTCATCCAAATGGCTTGCAAAAGGTAAATAACTTTCAAAGGAAATTAAAAATGGAAACTAAAATTAAGATTGGAGTATTAAAATGATGGTTTAATCAATCAGAGTGTTGAAATACCACCTCAGAGTCATCTGATGTGTTTTGATTTCTCTGTTGTACCTATAAATTACCTTAAAAGTTGCTATGACCAGGCAATAATTGCATTTTTCTATTAAAATAATATTTTTTTATTTCTCAAGAAGAAAAAAGAAATTAAGTATGAGAGGTACAATAGGCAAGTGGACAAAGGGAATTAAATGCCCTTCTAAAAAGCATACCCCACATCTCTCTATAATTCTAATAATTCTTCTGACTCATACTACTTTTCATAATTCTCCTCATCAACTGTTGGCAATAAACAAATCTTTGCTTAACACAATCTTTCTGTGGTGGAAAAAAGCAAGATCATTAAGTTTTCCTTAGCAAGTGCTGGCTAAGTCAGACCTTATGTGGCTCTGCAAATTTGTTCCAGGACCCTTCAGTGTGCTGGCTCTTTCACAGGGAAGAATTTCTCTTACTGCTGAAACACAATGAACAGAGATCTCCCCCTTATTGCCAAACTGTTTCAAAATTCAAGATACCAGCGTATGAGAAATAACAAATGATCCTAAAAGGTTTAAGGGCCAGGGCTTGATGGTAAGCAACCAACAGATCATATTATTCACAGCTAACACGAGACAGGCTTGAGCATGTTTTTGCACATGGAGGAATGTCACCATGATGATGATATATAATGATGCTGTGCCCATGCCGTAATGGTACCAATTTGTTACCATTGCTGACCTCTTTGGTTTGCAAACAAAGTGGGAAAGATAACATGTTTGAACAGGAGGCTTCAGCACAGCAGGAGAGAACGATGCAGACAATGTGTTATCAGTCACTTTGCAGTCCCATTGCCAGTCTCTGTGCACGGATCAAAGCAGAGGGAGTTAAACAGTTCCTACCCACTTGCCAATAGTCTTCACCTTTTCCATTGTTACACAATGCAGATTAGAAATTAAAAGGCATTTTTCCCAGGCCTTCAGTGCAGTTATGATTAGATGGCTTTAGTCCCAACTTTATTTTTCCCTCACCTGAATAGCACGACACTCATCTCGTGCCAGCCTCCCAGTGGGGCTCTAGTTACTAAATTTGGTCAAGATGTGTTTGTGTTGTAGATCACTGAGCCTAACATCATTTGAACAAAGCTGTTCTGAGCTATAATGTGAAGGGCTTTAAATAGACTCAGATATCATAGATATCTTAGATATTGAGAAAATAACTTGAAACAATTAATTAGGAATTGCACTAGCACAATCTATGTGCCCGTTTTCAACATTTGGTGTCAAAGGACCAATTGCTGTTGTCTAAGCATAAGAAAAAACACTGTTTTGTTGCTTTGTATTTGGTTTACTCCTTATCTGTAGTTTGAGGACACTAATTGGAGGCTGCAGGACTTTTTTCTTGCTTCCCTCGCTGTTGCTCCTTCAGAAAAAGAACAGTAGTAGAACCCTGTCTTTGTCTGCCTTTTTTTTCCCAATATATTCTTCCATGAATGTAATAATAACAAGAACAGAAAAGAAAATTATCTACAAAAAGGAAAAGGAAAGAAAAAAACACTAAGAATCATTCAGATGTACTGAAATGAAAAGTCCTTATATGTTCCATAAACAAGGTCCAAATCTGCATGAGCCATAAATATGAGACAAGACAGAAGAGGATATTTTAGCAGAAATGTGCAATTAACAATTTTCTGGATAAAAGAGAGGGTGCATTTCCTTTGGAAGAGAGTAAGAATTAAATAAAGCCTTCAGACACAAATAGATGGATTACTTGCATCTTAAGAGGATAAAAGCTGTCTCCTGCAGAACACAAGTAGACTTCGCAACAGATTAGCTGGGAGATGAATCTCAGACAGAGCTGACAAACTGGGAAAGCATCTATGTTATCTTTCATGAATATTTTATGTGTGACTTGTTTTCCCTGTTCAGTTCTGTATTGCTGTCTGTGTGAACATGTGAAGGTAAACCAAAGAAGGATAAAAAGGAACTGCTAACGAAGTGAACATGGACACAGACTCAAACACACAGCTTCAGAGGAGTTAACGTACCACTTGCTGGTTCGAGGCAGCCTAAGCACTTTACTCTTATGGAAGCAAGCCTACAGAAAAGAGAGAGGTTGTGATGAACTGAGAAAGTGTCAATATAAAAACTGACAGGCTGTGAAGAGTCACAGAGACAGTGAGAGCAGGCTGCAATCACAGTAGGCAGGCTCTTTCAATATAGAGATAGGAACAGCTTCTGCTGTGAGCTGAGATGTGCTTACCTAGGGGTGTAGGCACTGCTGGGGCACTCGTCCAGCCATATATTGGTCACAGAAAGAATTTTCTCAAGCATTGACCACTGTGAGCCTTACAGAAGCTGTGGCTGACAGATGAACTGCTATCAGGGCTTAAATGTGCTATTAACACCTCATGTCAGAAAAGCAAATTACAGCAGTTAGTTTATGAATGGTCTAGTCCACCGTGTGGGTGAAAAGACAGACCCAGATGAGGCATGAGGAACAAGATGGCTTGAGATACAGATGGAACATAATGCAATCCATGTTCTTATGCAAGGGATTTGTTTTGATCACTGTTTACAAAGATCTCAAAGATCACATAACACTTGGTCCAGCAGACATTTTGTCACTGGCTGTGATTAGTGCGTTGTCAGGAGGATCATGCACTACCATGCACTGCTTGCAATAAGCTTGGAAAAGCATTTGCCACCAATATAAGCCTTGAGTCATTCGTTATGGGATGAGAACAACATTGGAGTCTCCTCATAAAGAGAATGTTGGTGCTCAGTTGTCTGACACTACAGCAAGTACTAAGGCAAGAGATCACACTGGTGTTTCTTGACCTTCCTCCCCGACAGCTTTGTTGCAAAGGTGTCATTGACTCCCCTTCAGTCCTGTGCTAGCATGAGCACCTTTCTAGAAAAGAGCAATGCCAATATTCTGGAGAATTTATGCTTAATATAAAAGTTACCGAGTACATGGACTTTCTCCAAGAAAGAGAAACTAATTTACACATACCACAGATCTAGAGATCTGAGTGGGAACTGAATCTTCCACATCCACAGGTCTCCCTGGTCATGGACACACATTGACAGCTGAAGCAATGAGTAAGGTAATGTTTGTTACCTTCTGCTTGGGTTATTGTTTCCATCTTAGAGGTGGCAGTGATATATGTACACACCTCAACTGCTTGAGTGCAGTGTGTGATTTTTGTTGGGAAGATGCATTTACACTAAGATGAGGTTTTCCACTGGAGCCATGTGACAGGTATGCCCTGTTCCTGACTCCTGGTAATATGGTTAGCATCACCAAAGCCACTACCTAAGACAGCCATAAAATGTAAGCGTGCTGATCACGTATCACTTCCTTCTCGCTTTCCCTTTTCAACACTGCAGTTATCACCAAGATGTGATGAACCCATTATAGAACAGCCAGATCCCCTGTCACTGTTGTGACAAGACTATTTGCCCACTGAGCATTTCTGCCAGGTTGTGGTGACACCCGTTATGGAACAGGGAAGTGTGACAGCATGTGAGATACTGCCTATAAAATCAAGCAGCTGCTAGTTCTGCTGCTGGACAGCAAAACCCAAGATCCCCCGGTGGTCTGGGATGCATCCACCATTGTCTTCTTCCTCCAAAGACTGAGTGAGTGACTCATGTTCTTTTGGGTAAAGTCTGAGTCCAGATCATGATTATTGTATCATGCACTGATTATTAAGAATTTGGTCTGATCTGCAGGGAGTCCAGGTGACTAAAAGTCTAGGTAAGTAAAGATTCTAGGTAGTAAGAAAGCTACACTGATTACTAGAAATTTTGCTTAACTGAAAGTATGACAATTGATAAAACTTCATGCAACAATAAGCTACACTAAATGCTAGAAATTGTGGATAACAATAAGCTATGCCAGTAATTAAATATTTTATGTAATAATAAAGCTCTAATTGTAACTACAACCCTGTGGCCAGTCCTCATTCTACCAAAGATCCCGAGAACCTGCCTGTCCCTGTAGCATTGGGTGACAGAGCCACCAAGTGTTCACACGCTCCATCCTGCCAACTCCGTAAGAAGGGCAATCATCTCCAGCTAGGAGGCAAAACAGCCAGCCAGGAAAGATAACAGCTTAAGCTGCTGCAGGTAGCTTCATCACAGTGCAGCCAGCCGTATCCCCACTCAGAACTGCCTGCCATCTGTTCTCCTTGTGATACTGCTCACTTCCACACCTCAGATAATCACAGCTTCCACATGATCATTAGGAGAAACAGGCTCTCATTTAGACAGGATTTACACATCACTGGAGGAGACAGGCAGTTAAATAAGAAGGATAGTCCAATGCATTCATTACCTTTGTGCTCCAAGACCTTAGTTCAAGTTCTTGTTTTCAAGTACAGATGCAAGTCTTTGCCATATGCTGTGCAATTCTGGGTAAGTCCTCAGGGGCAGCTTCCATAAAATATTTTGCTAGGAAGGGTTGTTCTCTTCCAGCTTATTTTTCTGTGTTACCACATTTGGCTCCAACTCCATTTGGAATCCAAACGGCCTAAGTCTAGGCCAGGTTTAAAGTGGCAGCACCTCCCCACCCACCCTCTGGCAGAGTTTGTCTCTGGTCAGAGGCACAGATTTTGAACCTCTGTGTGCCAAGGCCAGATGCTGCCAGTCTAGAAGCAACCTGCCTTTACAGCAATCTGACATTCTGCATAGTCCTCTGAAAGACAGCCTAGGAAACTTTTGGGAGTTTTGATATTTCTGTTTTTTTCTTCCTGCTAACTCTTAAAAAACCTCTCTCTTTTACTTAGGAGCAATCTTGATTTGCATAGTCGTAAGAGACATCTCTTCCACCTCTACCACTAGGTGAACTTTTGTCAGCAGGAAAAAAAAATGTCATTTTTCACTCTTCTTCAGTGCTCAGAGAATACAGAATGGAGGGAAAGCATGCTGAGGGAAGGAGAATCACTACCACATTTTATGTTATATACATTGCAACATACAATGGAGCAAAATACCTTTCCTGCCTACAGCTTTTGCTGAATTCTAGGGAATAATATTTACAGTTTCTCTCTTTCAACAAGACACCAGTCTAAACCTATTCCTATTGCCCACTGAAGCAAAAACTAAGAAAACTGCTCTGCATCTACATTCTCTGACTTGTGAGTGATTTACAAGCAGTTAATATTTTACATTGGTTGCTAATTTTGTTTCTTAGTATGTATGTTCAGCATGTAAAATCACACTAACCTTTCATCAAAATTAATATTTATTACTTTATCTTACGCAATAACAAACCCATACAACCCAGGTCAATAGTCTACATGTTATGTAACTGCAGTCTTCAAGAAAAACAATTGGATTGACTAATCTACTATACAAAAAATAAAAGCTTAACTCAAGATTCTTCAACTGCAAGTACAATGTATGTCAAGCATAATCCAAGCCTGTAACATTGCTAAGATACAAGAAATTACTCAATGCGATCTTACACAAGGGATGAATTACATGACCTCTGTACAAAGGAAGACACTTCCTATTCACTGAAAAAAACATGACAAATAATGTTATATATTGAATGGATACTTACAAAAAACAGTTGGTTTCTACCAATCCTAGGATAGCAACCTGCCACAAGAAGCCCGACAGTATTTCTGGATCCTCGAGACAATGCACTTGTCTTCAGCTGTGCAGCTTACAGCTCTGCTGGCTGCTACTGCTGCTACCCAGGAAGACAAGCTGTAAAACTATGATGGCAAGCTGACCAGAAGCATCCTCAAGTAGCATGTGGAAGAAGACTGAGGAATAAAGCATCCAAAACATGTGTTAAGACTCAAAACATTCACTATGGCTCTGCCTGTGGAATTTGGAATAGAGACAGGTGGAGCTGTGGGTTTTCTTACAAAGAAGCTGTATTCACATCCTCATCAGGCACCTAAATTTAATTATTTTTTTCCAGGAAAAAAGGGATGAATATTGGGATTGGGATTGGGATTGAACTGGGAGTGTAGAGGCAGGGTGCAGTGAAGCAGAGAATGACACACAAATTACAGCAGAGGACACAACTTCCTGTACTCACAGCTCAGCTACACTCCATCATCTAGCACTACCCATTTCATATTTCTCTCTCTGTCCTGTTGAATAAGCCATTTATATTCATATCATTTCCTATTTGGTTGATAAGATAATCTTCCTGCTGCTTTTCAAATAAATGAATGGTGCTTCTAGGTCTACATTTGTCTATTTTCCTTCCAGTTTCCTTTTACAGATACTTTTCTTGAGCAAAAGGATGTTTTAGGCTGCTTTGGATACAACAAATTTTGATGCATCATCTTAGTAATTTCAAAGCATCTTCACCACTTATCAGAGGCTTATGTTCTTCAAGTAGCTACCAGTGGTCTGTAGGAACTGTATTTTTTCAAAAGACCAAGCCTCTTCTGAAAACAAGTATTGGATTCACTTCTAACATGGAGCACTGTTGAGCAGCAGAAACTGCAAAGAGATGACAAATCAATATCTGGTGGCAGGGTCAGCTATATTAGAGGTGATAATCTTTTTAATGTAATAATGTTGCGATAACGTGATGTAATGATGTTCAAAGCTTCAAAAGCGGTCACCCTTCTTCACACAAATTTTTGCATTTAATGTACCAAGCATATGTACACTAAAAATAAATACTTAAAAGCAATGTGCAGCAAATAGCCCCCATCACAAGTTCTTCTTAAGAATGAGGTTGTGGAGGCTACACTTTATGCTAAGAACAACAAGATAAATCAAAGGTGTGTGAATATGCCTTTCCTAGTAAAACAGCACAAACAAGGCAATAGGTCCACCACAGAACCTGCAGAACATTGAGATCATTTTAAGTTCCAAAACCAATGAAATATCAGAATTAGGCATGATTTTTAAATAAAAAGGCAACTAAAATGTGTTTTTCAACAGTCATTTTCAACAGCAGGATAAATAAGAACAGGTGAGAGAGAAAGTGCTAACAGACAGTACTTCCTGATATGTAATAAAGTTTTTTATTTTGTAAGATTAATAACACTGGCTTTCCTATACCACCTTTAATACCTAACTCCTTCTGCCGGCTATGAAATTTCACCCAAATTTATGCACCCTTAAAATGACTACTCATAAAGAGATACTATGTCAAAAATTGTTGCTCCAAAAGGGCGCAATGTATTTTAAAGAAACATATATTTTAAAGGGTAAGAAATCTGCTCTTGAAAAATTAGAAAAATGTTGCCCAAAGGAACCTCCAAAATAAAGAAAAGCTGTAGCAACAAAGACTGAGATTTTTTCTTTTTTCTTTTTTCTTTTTTTTTTTTTAACCTTGGAAGGAAACGTGTGAGGAAGCCACAGTAGTAGCAAATGAGTAGTTCACCACTCAATCTTAAAGTCATTTAAGGACCAATACATAGCTAAATAATTACTGAGCTGCACAGAACAACATTCAACATGGTAGCAAATCACTGTAATGGTTAAAAAGTTTTTTTTAAAAAAGGAAGATTAAATGGGCAAAAAATATGTTTGTATCTCAGATTCTTGGATAGTGCTAGAAAGGAAATCACCCAAAGCCAGGACCATACTCGTTACTATGTACAGTAGAAATATGCATCAACAACCTTGAAAAGGAGGAGGTAGAGGTAGTCATAAGAACAACCCAGGGCATGAATTCACACAAAAGTTGTGTGCTGTGGGCGGATATTCTTGAGATCAGTCTTTAACTAGCTAAGATGCTGATGAAGCTATAGAGAATCCTTACATTTGCATAGAAACATAATAATGTATTCTATTTTTTTGTGTGTCTTATCTTTCATTAGCACAAAACACATTTGTAAAGGTCCATGTTTTATTTTTTTTAATTTAAACTTTGCATCATAATAAATGTTATTTTCAGTAGCCTAGCACAATAAGGCACCTATCCTGGCAGATGTGGCAGGCCTCAGAACTGAGGTCCTGCAATACTTCCCCAGGAATCAACACCTATGTAGCTGGTCTCCAGGTATCTAAAGTTAATGGCACAATATGCACCTATTTAAAAGCTGGCAAGATAGACCCATGAGGAGACGAGTCGTCATCCCAGTCAGCAGTGCCAAGAAAAAAAATTCTGGCATGTGCAAGGCAACAGAAAACAGGAGAGAGAGAGTGAGGCACCTGTCATGTTAGCAACCAGCAAACAAAGGACTTCTGAGAGCCTGGAAAGATCTTGTAACAGGAGCTTAACATATATAAGCATGTGTTTACATACCCACCTGAGTAAAGGCTGTACAGTAGTACATCATTATCCTCAACAAACATGAGAAGGAAGGTATTGCTAAATAATTAAATAAATTTTAGGACATGATAAAAAGAAGGATTCTAGGGACAGATGCCAACATTAAATATAAATTTCCTTGGAGGAAAAAGAATACTGAACAAACAGAAGATTATGCCAGAAGAAAAATGATCAAAATGCTAAAAAAAAAAGGAAAATCATGGGAGTATGTGTAACCTGTGCATCCACTCAGAGCTGGCTCCAGCCACATGGCCAGCGGTGAAACCACTCAGGACTGCGGCAGGGCCCTGCTGCTGCCTGGTGAGTACCCAGCAATGCCTGTCCTTGCGCTCCAGGTGGGGTCTGAAATGTTTCCTGTTTGAGTATGCACATTCCTTAAAGCTATGCTTATGCTGTTATTGTTTATAAAGCTTTCCAAATGCTTTCTGTTACTTAGTTGGTTAGTTTGAATTAATTAGTTGAACTGGTTAATTAAGGTGAATGAATGAATGAATACCAAAAAATTTATTTGATCTCAGGACTGTATACCCCCATTTATCATTGGTCTTTAATACTAAATAGCACTAAGTACAGTTATAGAGAGATTTCCAAGCTATTTCTCTACCATCAAGCCTTTCCTCTGCATCTACATTGTAACGTTAAATTTTCTTTACACATTATTTTGGAAACTTACTGATACGAGGGTTTTTTCCCCCACAGATTTGGATCATCAATAGGGTGCTTTAAATTATTAACCCTTTAATATTTAATATAAAGATATTGCTCACACCTTCCTAGTTTCTACCTTTCATGACAGATGTTTCAAAAAGATATTCTCTAGCCATCATATTCTCTTTCCAAAGACCCATTCTTTTGTTCCATGGGCGTTTCCACTTCATATGCAAATTCTGTAAAGTTATCTGGTCTTTTATGCTTGGGCAGAAAATATTATCGTCTTATGGAACATCTTGAGTAGGTGTCAATACCCACGGGCAAAAGATACACACAATATTCCTCTTTCTTTCCCACAAGTTCTCTTACATGTTAGTTTATCTTTTATTACAGTACAGGCTTACTCATCATCTCCCACCTCAGACCTGGCACTAGCCATCACTACAGTGAGTATTCCTCCTGCTCCATTCTTTCTATGTCCCATCTCAATCACAGTTCCTGCCAAGGAGGTCTGGTAGACTCCTCTGCCTCGGCTGCCTAAAATACATGAAAGCTGCATTACCTGGGGGCTTTTGTATTTGTTCGTAAGCATATAAAAACTTGCAGTGAAAGGACATCATCCCACCATAACACACACTCCTCTCTTTTTGTTTTGGTTTTTTTTTTTTTCCTATTAAAGATGCAGCCACAGGAACGAGGAGAGGAGAACAAGGAATGTCATATGTTGAACAGTCAGTACAGAGTCTCAGGAAGCTCAGTAACATTAATTCTGAATTAACACAGCCTACAGTGGGAGGGTGGAATTAAGACTCCAAAAATCTTAAGGGCCAAACTAATGGACTCAGTCTAAGCAACCTTGGTGGCAATGTTGAATGAAAACCTGTTTAATAAGTAGTATGAGCAAGAATAGCAAGAGGTTTGGATCCAGTAAGAACAAGTTGGTGAATTTTATGAAAAATATTCTAGTGACTTTTGATAAATTGTTGGAACAGTTCTGGAATATTCAATATTCTCTCAGATTTTCACTTTCAAAAAGACTTCACTGACCTCCTGGAGTTTAAAAGAAGATTTCTCTTCAAAGGCACTTGCCCCCTCCTCCAGGGGAGATTCAAATGAGTGGGCCTGGTTAGCTTTGAAAACAGAACAACATGAGGGAAGCCAAGGAAAGGATAAGGGAAAGAAAGAGTAAAGGGAGAAGATAAAGAACTTCTTTCTGTTTTTCAAATTTCAAAAGCCCAAGAGGGACTACTCAGTGAAATTAAAAGATAGCAGATTAAAAACAGACAGAAGGAAGCACTTTTTCACATGATGTGTGGTTAAAACTGCAGAAAATATAATTACCACAGGGAGCACTGCAGTCAAGAACTCAGCAAGATTCTGATGGGTTTGCAGACGTATAAGGATATCAAACATATCAAGAGCAATTTAAAACTGCTGGAAGGCACATGTATTTATTCAGGGAAAACTGTCCCGGCATTTTAAAACTGCACAAAGCAACGTGCTAATCAGAGTGAGATACAAAGGTCTCTACAAGATAATGCACCCACAGGATGCCATTAAAGAAATGTCACCTCCTCCTAAATCCTCTGCATTCATTCTCTCTCCCTCCCTTTAAAGGAACAGCACAGAAAGGGACAATATGAGCCCCACTGAAAGACCAGTTCCTTTACAGAACTGTCTGAGATGAAAAGGCGTCTGCCAGCCACCTCCCCAGCATGCTGGCATTTCAGCAGCCTTCAGCCTGTCCAATGTATCTGGAAATGTATATTCACCTTGAAATTCACATACCTGGTTCTACAAGTAGCTGGATTGTTTCTAATTTTCTGAGCTCAGATTGTTTTTAAAAGCAGAAAGCACCATATGTGGTATTTCTGTAATTTCCCATCTTGCTTTTTTACATGACTAAGTAGTCATAGTAATGATACTTGCTTCTTCTTATTTCACGTTAAGTGTACCTGCACTGTCATGTGTCAGAGAAAATAAAACCTAAAAACTGTGAGTTTTTTTCATTTAAATGAGACATCTTGTCAACAGCACAGCTGAGTGCAAATGAGGGCAAAACATAGGGAGGTGCTATAAGCAACTTAACAGTAGCATTACTCTGACATTGATTTTATAGCCTTCCTAAACAATACACTCCAGGGCATTTTTTTTTTCCTAGGATCTCTTTTCCATCAATTTTAGCCTGTTACTTTACATCCTGTCTACCAAGCAGGAAAAGATTATTCCCTTCCTTTTTGTAGCACCCTTCTATGCATTTAAGATGGTATTGTACCCCTTGAACTCCGAATTACATGACAGTATTGCTAACATCAGTTCTTGACGTTACCTTAGCAATCAGACAGTAGATGGTATATGAGAAAAAGAATTTTCTGAAGCATAAGGAATGGCACAAACTTAAGCTTGGCAAGGCTGGCTTGAAACTCTGAAATGCTAATAATAACTCTCACTTAGGGTTATACGTCTTCCAGCTTCTACTGGAATGCAGAGTTACCGCTACTATGGCTTCAGTTGTCTTCAGTGCTAAGATCAGAAGGGTCCCATGTCCTCTCTCCTTATACCCTTTTCAGCGATGGAAACCTTTCCACTTTATCTTTGCTCAAACCACTTCAAGACCTTTCTAACCTCTCTGCTTCATATCCAGTCTTGTAAAGATAGGCTGTACGTAACAGACTGGGAGATGCAGCCTCTATAATAGACACTGTTTGATAGGTTACACAGGACTGCAGTCACATCTTTGCCTTCAGGTCACCCCATATTCCTACATCCAGACTTACAACATTTCACTGATGGAGAACCAATGGAAAAAATATGAGGTGCTGCCATTAATCCTCACAACAGTCATCATCTTCTTAGAGACTGAATCGCTCTAATTGTCTGCTTTTGAAACTGCAAAGAATAAAATCAGGAATAAAGTAATATGTCCGACAGAATACAAGAATAACAATGTTAAACTACATTTGTCTCCCTATAAACCATCCAGTTTCTCTGAAAACATACAACCAGGAAGGGTAAAATTATAATCTATTACACCTTCACAAAGGTCAGCAAACTTTCCCAGAATTTAAAACAAACGTTCCTTTCAAAAGCAAGAGGGAAAAGATGGTATAGTATTATTTAGTAGTAAACTACAAGAGCAACATTTTAAGCATAAAATGCTCTTGCCAGCTCTCTGACAAAGAAACTAATACTAAAATCCCAATTTACCTTTCAAGTAATGACTATTTACCATAAGATCTCTTCTCCTGTTTATTTGTTTGTGAATAGATGGAGATACAATCTGCACAGGATCAAGAAAGAAGGTGAAAAATGTACAACAAAACCGTTGCTGTATTCAAAACACTCTCTACAGGAAAGATAACTTTGCCAAGAGATAAAACATGTAACCAGCATGAGCGTTGGTTAGATGGGGAGAGACTCATCAGAGGAACACTGGAGGCCTGTGTACGTGCAGCAGCAACGGACTTAGTTGAGCTGAATAACAGGATTGTGATTAGGATATGCTGGAAGTAAACTGAGTTTGTTGCATACATTGGACTAATTTTTTCCACTTACAAATGATGGTATTACAAAATACTGTTGGCCATACATTCTTGCTGATTATACAATATATTATCTGTGATTGAAAAAAAAATACCATTTTTGGTGCTTCAAAAGAATGAAGCGACCACTTTCTGATGTATAATGGAAGAAACAGAGTAAGAAACATACAATAAACAGAGAATATGGGAATTATAGAATCATAGAATGGTTTGGGTTAGAAAGCATCTTAAAGATCATCTAGTTCCAAACCCCCTGCCATGGGCAGGGACATCTTCCACTGTCCAAGAAAGACTGAAGCAACAGGGACATTTCCCAGGGATGTGTCTCAGTGGACCATCCAAGGAGACTCTGAGAACTTTAAACCTTTAGCAGTTTTCTTTCCATTACATTGTAACAACTCACCATCTCAAACGCCATTACCCATCCCCTCACCTACTTGTCTTGGCTCTGCATGCTCCCCATGAAACACAGGTTCAACAGAAACCAGCTGACTGGCAAAGGGGGAAGACAAAATACATCTCAAGTTTTCTGCACTTTCACAAGATTAATGTGCTAGGTTGCAGCCACTTTTGAAAACTGTCCTGTTATGTCTCCTTACTCCCAAACATGAGGCTTCAGCAACCTCTGTTAACAGAGCTTTTATGTTATCTTCTACACAGATAAACAGACGAAACTTCCACCTACTCCAGTCCTGCTATTTCATTCTACTAACTTCACAGTATGGGGCAGACAGGAGAGATGACAGCCTGTTTTACCAGTGAAGCAACAGTTTTACCCCATTACATGTGCAGAAAAGACATAACTGTATAATTAAAAATCCACAGCACACCCTCTTGGTCTCAGTAAATCCCCTATTCTTGCAACAGATATTCCAGTTTCCTCACTTTGCTTTTAGTCTGCATTACTGGTGGGGGACACACACTTTGAATGTCGGACTTCCAGGATGCTCTTCCCTCATGTGTCACTCTCCTGAGGAAACCTTTCAGCATGCAACGCAGTTATACTGGAAACTTACTTTTCATCACACTTTCATTAGGGTATCTCTTCTTTTGACATAAATGATAAATTTATGTAACATAAATGGTAAATGGTAAAAGTTGTCATTTTATTCCCCTTTTTTTTCCAACTATATCTGTATGAATGGTAGTTCCATTTTCATCATCTTCTTGCTCTCTGAACCCCACTAGTGTTGAATTAATTTCTGCTGTTCTACATTTAGCCACACAGAAAATTGTAATGTCAATGTATGGGGATTGCTCCAGTCCCTGTGCCGTAAACAGGACCTCTACAAGAGGACAAGCCCAGTGTGACACAATTACAATGAAACCAAGCTACAGAAACAGAACTGAATTTTCAAACAAATAAGAACTTTTTTCGTGACCAAATTTGAAAAGGTTAATAAAATTCCCCTGTCAGCTGGGATTCAGCTCCAAGATTGCCCAGTATGCCATCATTCAGAGGTATTGCCATCCCTCCAGACTACTTTACCAGCAGCACCCTCAAATAAATTTTTTAGAAGCAGTTAAGAAGAGATTCTCTTTAAAAAATTGTGAATTGCAAAGTTCTGATTTTAAATTACTTCATGAACTCCTGACTATTTCAACAAAACTGGCTTAAGCCCATGCCAATTAAAGTAGAATTACATTTAGCATTTATGCTACATTTTAAAATGCTCACTAGCTTAATACTTAACAAATTATGCAGACTTGTCAGATCGGATTATTTGGTGAAAGTACAGAGGGAACTTCACTTTCAGACATTTGTGAGTTTATCCTTACCTGTTTGGCAATTTCACTCCTTTTCCAGGTACTTTGGAAACAGGTTGTTTTCTGTAGTTCTATATACTCCTGTCCTGTGAGGAAGAGGGCACCAGAAGCAGCTAAGGAACTTTAATCTCAAGAAATTTCTAGGGCTTTTCCAGTAACTATCTGGTCTTCATTGCTACTGTGCTTGCCCTGCACTTTTTCGTTAATCATTAACCACGTGTAGCACTATGGTCGTCAGCTTTATCATTTTTTTTCCTCAACAAGGGAAAAAAGAAAACTTGTGAATTAATTCAGCGACAACTCACAGGCATTAGGATGGGAGGGACAAGGGACTTCTCACTTACAGATCCTCAGGTGAAAATACACAGAGTGCCAACAAGAGAGAATAGAGAGCCAA
>NW_009607770.1:0-22053 GCF_000690535.1 Cariama cristata
AACAAGAGGTAGCTGATGACATACTGCAAGATACTTTCAACAGTGGCTTTTCAGATTAGATTTTTAATGAGATGTGTAGATGGCAACTCATTCATCTCTTGTCAGAATGAAGCAACTTCTTCAGTTGTTGCTAATTGCTTCCAGCAGTAATGTCTAGCACAGTATTGCAAAAGCACAGAAAATCTGGGATTTTAAAGAAAAGGAATTATTTCCATGCTTAAAATGAAAGGATGTGTAAGGTTTTATGTAACTTTTTTGTATTTAAAAAAAAAAAACAACTAACAAATAATAGTCAGCAGGGGAAAAGATTATCTACTTAACTTGAGGTTTTTGTTATTACTGCTTATAAAAAAGACCAAGTCCTGAAACATTTGTTCACTCTGTTTTTCATCCTCACTCAGAGAAAGCTGCCATTTAACACCAATGGTCTGAAAGATCCTGTTGCCTTCACAGTGAAGGTTTCCCTTTCACAGCTCCTCACTTGCCCCTGTAATAAATCACAAAGCTAGCATTTTTGCCTATCTACATTCATAGCTGTAGATGTTAAAAAAAGAGAGAGTGGAGCTGGACAACTCACTTGTGTAACGCAATCACAAGAATCACCATTTGTTGCTAATTGGAATGGGTAAATAATTACTTGACATAATTGGCAATTATTCACAATTCAAAGGCACCAGACTGAAATCAAGTGGAAGGGAGAGGTCTCTATGGGAGTGTCTGCAACTAAATGGATTGTTTATAGGAGACTTTAAATTATCATAGTGTCACAACATTATTTTTTTTTTTTTAGTGGAAAATACCGTTGCTTGGAAATCATTATCATTGTAGGAAAATGCATCATTTTGTGATGAAACTATGTTTTAGAAAACTGACATTTTGATTGAGTTGAGCCATTTGATCTTAGATATCTGACTGTTCAAAATACCTTTTCAAAAAATACACCGTTTCATAAGAGAACAAAACTTTTTTGATTCATTGAAAAGCAACACTTTCATTAAACTGGTATGAAGTGCCTTTTTTTTTGTTCAAAATGCTTGAACTTCTGAACAAATATTCCAGTTTTCAGCCAGTACTCATTGTGACAGAACAGCAACCACATGCATCACCTGACTGACGTCAACAGGAGAAGACATTAGGACCTTTTAAAATCAGGTTGGTCACTGTTACTCAGACTGTACCTTGCCTACCACTTAAGGACAAACTAGAGTAATTTTTTCCTGCAAGTACACGAATGTGATGTTGCTTGACAAAATGCAAGTCAACTTGCTGCAATACTGATGAGTTTGCATTTAACTATTTTCCTTGTAAAATTCTTCATGATGATGTATTAATTTGTTAAAAATGTGAAGGATACAGACAAACGTGACAGTACTTTTAGCCAACTTTAAACCACATAAGTTCAAAGCCCTGTGAACAATTTTTTCATATGCTAGTTTAAAAATTGCCCTTTTTATTATGCATGAACAGCATTCTTCTCCCTGTTTACAATTCCTTTAAGATAGGAAGCTAGATCTCAAGAGGGGCTTTAGATAATTTTCTTTTTTTAAATAAATACTATATTGTTGAGACCTATTAAATAGCTAACTGGAGACAGGTTAGTTTTTACAGCTATGTAAATGTACAGCACTGATTTACAGGTGTCATCTATTGTACTCTCTCTTTCAAATCCACTTTGTCACTTCCTTCAAATTTGCACTACAAATTCATACTATTACCCACTTTGCTGAAGCAGTTAGCCAATACGGCCTGGCAAAGTTGTTCCTGTTAAGATGAAAAATAGACTATAGAAGTCAGGTATATCATTTGGTGTAATCTTGTTTATTTACAGAAAATAAGCACAAAGTGCAGGTTCCTTGAGCAGAGTAGGAAACACAAACAGCAGGTAGTTCAGCGTCTCAGATAAACCTACATCTGCTGCTCAGGCAAGCTCCACGGTTTGAGGAGTCTCTTTCTCTGTTTCCCCTCAAGATGATTCTCGTTTCATTTCTTGACACCCCCTGCCTGCAGCATCACCGACATTCAAAATGTCCTAGGTCTGCAAAGCCCTTGGTTTGTTGCAGTTTAGCTTTGAGAGGCAGCTGCTATTCAGAATTCCTCAATTTATTATTCACTTCTTTTTCAGAATTTTTCAAAGTCTTTTTGCTGGCTTGTAGGGCAATGAGGATGACAATTTAAACCTCTGCCAATGTTCATGTAGCCATGTTTCTACTATGGTGGGGCCTGGCTCTGCTCCGCCGTTCCCTTCAGAGCCTTTTCTCCTGTTTTATTTGCAGTTCCTAGTTTGAAGATGAGTTGAAATTAAGGATTGTGATAGACATCTGCTCTACGTGGTCTTTATTCTATCTGATTAGCAACTTCATGGGAGGTATTAACTACAGCAGTCTACTTATAAAAAAATATATCCTTACAGGAGAAGCAGAAAAGAAAACTTGAAAGACTGGTAAAAAACCAAAACCAAAAAAACCCTACCACAACCACAAAAACCCAAAATCGAAACCCACCAAACAAAAAAAAACCCCAGCAACCTAACCTAAAACCCCTACACAACTTCTATTAATTCAAAGTGTTAATTTGATGCACCAAAGGCACAAAATACAGCTAAAAGAAACATGGAGATGAAGGTTCAGTAAAAGGCAGATAAAGTGGGAAGACAAGAAGAAGGAGGCAGACAGGAGATGTGGAATTTAACCAAATCAGAGCTGCAGAAAACAGAGCTTTAGTGCAAAGATGGGCAGAAAGCCAGAGTACATGGACAAGGATCCAGAACAAGTAGTAAGAGAATTTAAAAGAGAAAAGAAAAAAAAAAAAAAGAAAAGTCTAGTGATGAAACGAGGAAAGAAGAAATAGAGTAGCAGTAGAAGTTGATAAGGGAATGAAAACTTCTGAAAGCAATGGAAGAGATGTGCATGAACTGCAAGACTAAATATAAAGTGAACTTGTAAGAGCAGGAAAGAGAATTAAAAACTCTGGGTAGGAAAAGCACAAAACTTGGTGCTGAAGTGGGAGAGGTGAGGATTGGTGACTACTGATGTAAGTGAGCTTATGAAACCAAGTAAGGACAAAACATTGAAAGGCAGGTGAGCAAGCAAAAGCAACATAGAGAAAAGTAAACAAAATGATAAAAGAAATGAATGGATTTGATGTGTTGTGGGATACGAGACATCCCTCAGCTTATCTCTAGGCTGAAAGGCAATACGCTTGTTTACTGTGAGGAGCAAGGGTACAACACGGTTCCCATTCTATTTTTTTTTGTGGGAAAAAAGAAATTGAAAAACGCTGCCTGACTTTCTGTAAACAGTACTTGATGTCTGCACCAATTCCTCTAAGACTTGCAGTAAATACATTAAAAGTTATCAAAAAAAAAAGGAAAATTGAAATGATCAATACTGTTTAGAATAACTTTCCTTTCCAGACTGGACAGATTGTCTCAGCCTTTCTTCTTATTTTATTATTTTACATAGTGCAGTGTTATTACTGCTTTCCAGATCAACAATTTAAATAATCAGAGAAAAGCATACTTCAAAGAAGCATTTACACAACGGAAACTCTGAAACCTTCTGCAATTTGTTCACAGAGTCAGTTTAGATATCATTTTGAATACGTAAATATCAGCTTGCACAGGAAACAACCCTTTATAGACACCGAGGCTCTCACACAACGGCCAGTCTGTAAAACCTGGGACTCGAATTTGGTTTCCTAGAAATGTATTTTGCATCTCAAAGAGAAGGAAACGTTCATGTAGTAAGAATTAAATTATTGCCCTTTTTAAAAAATTCTATTTATATAAAACACACGTGTCTTTTAATAGAAGAGATGAAGATGTCCAGTTACTGGCCAAATTACATCCTCTTACTCTTGACAAATTACAGAATGCATTTTTTACCCATAGGCTGCTCACAAGTCTTATAGCACCAGAATGAAACAAAAATAAACCAAAAAAGAAACTCCATCCTTACCAAAACCAATTCCAGTTGCCTATTTATATAAAACACACGTGTCTTTTAATAGAAGAGATGAAGATGTCCAGTTACTGGCCAAATTACATCCTCTTACTCTTGACAAATTACAGAATGCATTTTTTACCCATAGGCTGCTCACAAGTCTTATAGCACCAGAATGAAACAAAAATAAACCAAAAAAGAAACTCCATCCTTACCAAAACCAATTCCAGTTGCTGAATGACTAAACATGAGGAGCAGCCTCAGCTGGAGAGAGGAAGTTAAATTAAGGAAGGGAAGCACAGGTGCTTTTTAGTAGGAGAGGAAGATTCTTTGGGTATGTAGCCCAAAGATGGTGTTAAATTTTGTTTCCAAAAAAAGAACATTCCCAGACTGAGAATGGCTCTTAGGTGCAGCAAGACGCCTGGAGGAAATAAAAATGTTTTGGTTTAAAGTCCTTTCCTGAAGAGAAGCGTTTACCCTTAGCCATTAAGAATCAGCAGTAGACAACTATTCCTGTAATATCTTTGGGTGGTTTTATAACACACCCTGGAGAAAGGCCTTGATATATTAAAATACAGAGATGTGCAGTAATAGCAGTATGGCATCACTGTTATTGCAACTATAGAATAAAAGCTGCAAGTCTTTCTTTTTCAATTTTTAGTTCACATAGCTAGATATATTGTTTTGCAATTATTCACGCTGGCAAACTAAAGGGAAGCTTTCTTCCTCAGAAAGCTGTGGGACAAAGCTAAGCTTTAGGTGAGACTGGCGGAGACCTCACCTGAAGTCTGAGTCAGAGGAACATGGACTAGGTTCTGCAGACTTTATTGTTAAAACAATCTGCCAAAGAAGAAAAATGGACATGACATAACGTAAGAGTAGTAAAAATTTTCTTACGTGACTTGACTCTGAGAGCACGCAAGGGAGAAGAAAGCAGATGAATGACACAAGTGAGATGTGCCACATGCTTCTGTCCCATTTTTCCTGCTCTCTAGCAGCAAACGCAAAAAGTGACAGCACTCTGCTGGAAACCAGTTCCAGCATTGCCATGATTAGATTTTAATGGACTTAGATCTTAATTTGCATAGAAAAATTATGCTGGTTTATTTAAACTAAAAGAAGAGAACAGCTACAGACTCTTCACTTGCACTTGCTGAGCCAACGCTCGGTGTAGCTTAAGAAGTTCCTTCCCCCTGCTGCGAGGAATTGCCCCGCAGTGAGGGTCCGCAGGCAGAGCGTGTGCCTGCCTCGTCACTCCCAGTGCATTTTCCTGCAAAAAAAAATCACACAAATTGCCAGTTTAAGCCGCACTGTGATTTGCAGGGGCTGAATCACAAGCACACATTCCCTCCTGCTGGCTCTACTGTTGAGACAGTCATGGCTGGAATAGAGAGCAACAGGCATTGGGGATGGGGAAAGATCCTCATCCTCAGCAAAATAAGTAACTGATGGAAAGTCAGATCCCAGCAAACTGTGGGCTTTTCTTCCACAAAACCCAGGGAAAAGAAAAAAAAAACAACCCACAACAATCCTATGCTTCCTTTGTTATGGGTAGCTTCTCTTCCAGTTTCTTAGATGAGAAAACATCAGAGGCTTTCCTTTGCTTGCAAAAAGCTATTAGCCTTTTCCTGGCAGCTGCCACCTCCGAGGTGGAGGAAAGCTCATGCCTCTTACACGTGGCAGGCTCCAGCTCCATCATCTTTAGAGATTTCAAAGTCCCTGAAACTGAAGTGCAACAGAGCTATGACACAAGCAGCAGAAAAACGAGGTGGCAAATTTTTAGATCTACCTTCTTTGTATTGTGCAATGCAAGAAAACCAAAAAACCATCAGAAACCTAAACCCTAGTGCTCTTCAGCAAACACGATGCATTCGCTGTTCGCATACAGCAATCAAATGTTATCTGAAGTGCGCGAAGGAAATCTGTTCCAAAGAGCTCCAGCCTCCTAGTAAAAAAACCCTGGCATTACAGAAAATGTCACTTGTTTCTTGTTTTGTTTTTTGCACAAATCTCAGAAAACATTTGATCTTTCTGATAAGCTGGATATCCTGGCTCTCTGTGAATGCTGGAAAGTGTGTTTATACCCAAATTTCTTAGGATCCTCAGCATGCTTTCCTTGCCATGTGTTTTATGCTGACTTGTCTTCAAGTCTTTCTTCATTATTTGGATTCAGAGTGATTACTTTGAGTTAAAGCTTCGCAGGGTAGTTTTGCATGCCTTATATTTCCGTATCACCCAAGTCTGTGTATAGCACATTTATTTGAGAAAAGCAAGGCAATAATTATTTAGTAAATTAGTCTGTCCAGCCCTGGCATCAGCAGTTATGGTGCAACTGCAAGACACTAACAAAACAGTAAAAGAGAACATTTTCCTTCTAAAATTCCAAACCAAATGATGGTGTGCTGCAAGTAATCAAACTCCAGTTTATCTTATTACAAAGATTACTGTAGCTTGGATATAAAATTAAATTATCATGTGCCTTTCCAGCAAGAAATAACTGTCTTTGAACTATCTGACTATAGATTATGTTTTGCAGCCTTTACGTTCTGGTAAGGCTCTTTTGCCCTGAATGAAATCAAGTGATGTCTTACCTCAGTGGCAGCAGCAGCAGCTTTGGCTGTTTCTAAATTCGCCAGTTTCTGAATGTAATGTATTCTGGATAGGATGGGCTACTATACTGCTGCATGCCTTACTAATAAAGATGACTGTTTTCTGAACAATCTGCTCCTATCTGTAAAAAGATAAAGCTAAGCTTTCTCTTACTCAGTCTCCACGAACAACTGATCGGAGAATAAATAGATTGATATTTAAGGAAGGTTATTCTCAAGAAACCAACATCCTCTGTTTCTCCCCAGTTTAAGTGAGTTCCCCGTTGACCTCTCCGTTTTGCTGGCAGAGCTGTACGGATCTGCCCAGTTCATTTGCCTCCCCTGGGCGATAAAGTTTTCCCCACAGTATTCCACATTGGCATTGGTGGTTTAGTCCTTTGTGCGAATAGGCTCCACAACCTAACAGTTTTGGCCTGAAGAGATCCGGGCAAGTCGGACTGCTACACTCTGCAAGTTATTCAGCAACACCTTCAGCAAATGCTTCCCGTCAGATGGCCTCCAACATCTCTCTTCCACCTGCCTTAGTTTTCTTACCCCAAAAAACTGGTAAAATAAGACTACTGATCTTTGGAGACTGAGCAAACGAAGGGAATTTTCCAGCCAGCTGGATTTTCTCTGTGCTGGCCTGGCCATCTGGAATTGGGGTGGCTGAGAAGGACGTCAGTGCTGTGCCATGACAGGAATGCTCTGACCACCCTCCCAGAAACAGTTTCCAGTCCATACTTCTGGGCAAGGTTTGCCGACAGGTATAAAATACTCTGGCTTTCTCTTCTGAGTCTAGATGGATTATTGGCGAAAACACGTGGCAGTTCAGGGAGGGGGTGAAAAAATCAGAAAGTAGATTTATATTTTGCAGTTGGAGTTGTACCTGCCAGGGCAAAGGCACAACCTTAGTCTAACCCCTACTGAACTTCCAGATCTGAAGCAGATTTCTGCGTTCTGCCTTCCTCATTACAGACCTAACAAATTACTTGATCCTTTGGCTACTGTACAGCAAGACGACAGTCAGAGGATCTTAAACAGATAAAGGCTCTGAGACAGTAGTTTTCTTCAGATTTTCAGACCAGCTTTCTAAGTTTCTCCCAAGCACTGTTGTGTTGTCTGCGGTTTCTGAATGTTTTTTCTTCTCCGAAATGCCCCCAGGAAAAGTACCAGATAAATGCATGTTACTTTTATGTTGATTTATTGTGATTTATTTTTTTCTCTGTTCCCCAAAGAAATATCACTTTTCTACCTGGCATTCAGTCCTGTGCTTCTGAACATCAAACGTTGTACTTCAGCCTCCCAGCTTCAGCAGCTGAAAATAAAAACAGATAGGAAGGTAACTGAGCAGGCAGGTGCAGTAACAAAAATGTAGCTCCACTTTCTCCTCTGGCTATGTTTTATTCCTCTCTGATTTTTGTATTCCTTCTAATTTCTCTGTGCATTATTCTTCGCACATCTGAAAAATTAGGTGGAAAATTGTGATCGGTTACTGTCATCCCCAGGTTCTTAGTGGTAAGTGTCAAATGTGGCACCCCGCAGTACCAGCTCTGCTAGAGGTGTGTGAGCAAGCCCCTCTTTGCTAAACCCATGCGTCCCAGGTGACTTTTCTCCTCTCAGTTTTCTCTTTGCTTCTGGCCCAGATCCAGCGAGATGCACACATGGAGCCAGACTAGCCATTCTGTCTTTTCCAGACTAGCCATTCTGTCTTTTTCCAGCTGTGATGCAGAAAGAGGTCTCCTCAGGAAGAAACCTTTAGATTGGCTCTACTTCATTTGGAAGAACAGGAAAAAAATAAAAATGAAATGCTGAGGTGGGTGAGGACTTCTGACGTAAAGCAACCCTGACCCCCAAAGACTTTCTACAGAAGTTGCTGCTATGAAGTCTGGGCGACATGATGGTGGCGAAGACTGCAAATTTCCCTCTTTGAGAAACTTCCACATCATCCAAGAAACAGAACAGGTCAAAACCAAGTCATGCTCTTCACTTTAGGCTATCAGTTGCCACTCTTGAAGCTGTAACGCGGCACTGAATAGATATCTTTCGGAAAGCTTTCAGTGCTCCTGAAAGTACCGTAGGATTTCTGCCACAGGGTACCTTTGTGTTTAGCTCACTGTCAGAAATTCCTGGTCACCAGCCCTCTGAAAACTGCAGCTTCCATATGAACCTGCCAGGCTAAGGCAGGCTGATGGCTACCAGCAGGCAGAGCTGCTGACAGGCAAAGACCTTGAATATCTGAGAGGTTAATGGGTGTGCTAAGCGCCATAAAAAGCATTTCAGCCTCGTACAGAGTAGGATAGGTGAAACGGCAGGAACATTATCCAGAGCTTTACAGCAGGATGAACAGAAGCTGAGCCACAGGATCTGTGGGTTTCTGGGGCCGGGGCTGCAATGCGGCAGCTTTGCTTTTGAGTTTTGTCTGTCGGGAAGAAACAAAGAAGCAAGAAATCACTAGTGGGAAAAGCCAGGAAAATAAGGAGAAAATTTGAGATGCACTGGTATGATGGTGCTGAGAGGGAGCCAGAAAACTGAGCCAGCTTGGAGTGCTGGAAAAAGAAATTGCCTCTTATTTATTTTTATTGTGTGGAGGGAAACAAAAGTTTGTATATGTTCCCTAAAAAGAAGTAGGACTGCATGCAAGCAATATTTGACTACACCATGAATTTCTGTTTCTAACAGAAACAAGTCAGCAAGACCCTGAATATTGACTAATCATTCATGCTAATGTGTTTGGGGTGGATTAATGAATAACGCATTCTGTGAAATCTCATTGCGTTATATTGTGTTGCATTGTGTTTTCCACCTTTTTTGATTTCGAGAAGTTTCCAGTGAAGGCATTGACTCTAGTATAATGAATTAAGACTACCAATACTATGTCTGCTTTTCTTAGTGTTTGCAGACCCTTACAGCGATCCATAGACTTTCTAAACATGTGATGGGGAGATAAAAATAAACAAGGTATGCTTGTGACCAGCTGCTATCAAATATCTTTCCATGTGCATTTCAATAATACTTATTAAAAACTTAACTTGTAAGCAGAGTGACAAAGGTAGCTTTACTTGGTATTTCCATTTTTGTAATATATACGTTTGTGTTTTAGCACAACGCTTTTTTTTATTCCATTACAGAAATTTCTTAGGCAACACTTGCCCTCCACATTGGAAGCAATGCTTCAGAACATGTGTGAAGATGACTTCACATGGCTCAGAGAAGATGAGATTACTGCATTCTCCTGAAAGCAAAGGCAACAAAAGTTAAGTATATTTATCTCCTGCTTTCACACAAAAATATCCCAGATTTCAGAGATTACATATAGAGGGACCATTTCACCCATCACTGAAATTCATTCACCTCTGCATCATCTCTGTGCTTTGCAGCACCATTATGTGCATTAATGGACCAATAAAACATTCCTTGGTATGCTTTAATACTACAGAGTATTTCTTCCTATGGTAGGTCCCAACTGAGTGATATGATTCATCTTGCTATTTCTTTTGGATGTTTCAAGATGTCTATTTTTATTTTTGACACATTTCAGCGTAAGCTGCTCGGGCAGATACCTCAGCTTGTGAGCATCTTGAAGATAACAGCTTGGTTCTTTCGTTCTATAAAATAGTCAGGTCACTAACAGCTGTGCATCCCAATGATCACAAAGAAAATGCTTTCTTACAAAGTGTCTCTCAGATACTTTAAAAATAACACTGAGGTTACTCCATAACCCAGATATATTTGAACTTGATTTGCTACAACATCTCTTTAATCTTCCCCTTGACAGAGAAGGATTTAAACATTTAGTTGTATCAATGGTCTCTGCAGAAAAGTGGGAAATCATATTGACCTGATCCAGTTCCTATGATGTATACGTTTTTAGGTTCAAGCAGATGGACAATTCTGCTTAAGTCAAAGGACCCACTCATGCTTAGTTCTCAGCATCTGTTTTAAAAGCTTTGAGTGGGACTAAAATCTTCAGAAATTTCTTTCACTGTCAGATTTTCCCCTCTGGTGTTGGATTATAAACCACCAGGGATTGGCTCTTTGGGCTGAGGTTGGATTCTACTGCCCTTACAGACACTGAGCAACACTTTCTCTGGTTGAAGAATTCATAGAAATTAGCGAGGTCAAGTGGTAGTCAACCTTGAAATTCTTTAATTATCATTTTCAAAGCTTTCCAGGCTGGTAAACAGGCTGCTGAGAGAACACTAACCCTTGCAGATTTTCAAGGCTGCAAGAATACATTTTCTTGAGACAGAGTTTTTGTATGACACAGGCTGGAAATATGAACATAACCTCCTTCATAATTTTTAATGTCTTTTAAAAATATGTATTGACCATACTGAGAAAATCTAGGAGGAATCCCTTCACTTCCAATTTATGTCTTCCCAGCACTTAATATAGCAAGTAGCGAGCTATAATCATGGACAACTACAAGTTCTCACTATCCTGAAGCTTTCAGGACACTTAGCAGGACCTGGTTGCTGTTGGGCCATGAATTAAGGCAGATGTCGGCAGCTGTTACTTGCCCCTTCTCTGTTCTGACTTGGTCCTTGGCTTGCCTGTCTTCTCCGAGGTTGCCGCCTGCAAGGCACACAGTGGCTCCTCCTGCGTTCAGCCACTCCTCTGCTTTGTCAGTCTTGGCTCCGCTTTGCACTCCTGAAACATCACAGCTCCTCTGTCCCTGTAAAGGCCCATTATTAATTGCATCACAGAATTCCGTGTTCCTTTTGCTTTGGTTTCCTCTCTTTGACACATCTTGGATCTCCCTTACTTGCCCCAGTGATTTTAATTTACTCTTTTAATTACTGAATGTGCTCTGCTGTCCTGTACTTCCCTTCACAGGGGCTAACCTAAATCAGCGTAGCTCTCCTGATCCCAAAATGCTTTTTCTGGAATTCTGCCGCCTAGTAGGAGGCTGTGAAGACCACATACACTGGTGTGTGCTGTTCTGGGACAGCAGTGCAGCATCCAGTTTGTTTGTGGCAGTTTGGCTTCCAGAAGGTGCTGTAACCAGTGTGACCAGAAACCAGTTGGACATAGCAGCCCTGAAGCTTTCTTTCTTTCAACCCCCCTCAGCCTCTCCCCCACCTTCTCTCCGTTCCCTAGCCTTCTCCTTTGTTGTAATTTCTACATTGTGAGCACAGAATCGTAAAGCACGGGGTAGTTCAGGTTTGAAGGGACCTCCTCCTGCACAAAGCAACTCTGAGAGCAGATCAGGTTGCCCAGGGCTCTTTCCAGTTGAGTCTTAAAAGCCTCCAAGGACGGAGACTGCGCAACGCCTCTTGGCATCACCTTCCAATGCTTAACTGGCTTAACAGCATCTTTCTATATCATCTTTCTGGCGCGTTGTCAGGGCCTCGGTGTGCTTTGCTACCATTTATTCCCTTGCTTGGTATTTACGCGCCAACCTTAGTGTATCAACCGAGGGCTATATTCTAAGCAGTCCCTGACATCTGCGAGTATTGAAACGGAAGGCAAAATCAAAGGGATTAAGGCTGTATCCACTGTAAAGAAAGGAAATGCAGTCTGGACTCGAATCAGCTTCTGCCGTTACCCAGATAGGTACCCAAACTATCTCTCAGTTTGCTCCGCATAATTTGGCTGATGTAGAATTGCTGTTGTTCCTTTTTCATTTAAAAACAATAAACCCCAAAATTTTCAGGCTGCACAAATGCAGTTTTTAAAAGAGACATTAATAAACATTTTTCTACATCTAGTGATGGATAATAATATTTCTAAGCTTGGACCAGCATTTATTTAATTAAATATTAATTATCTTGTACTATTTCTAGCCAAATTATCAGCTGTAGCAGAGAAGTGGAAAAAACAGAGGGCGTTTAGAGTCATGAGACATGTCAACATTTCTTAAGGAACATTTTGATAAAAATAGAAAGAAAAAGAAAACATCACATTAATAATGGCAAGGATGACCTTAACATTTTAGATGCTGAGACCGTCTTAGTCTTTACTTCCTTCTGTGGGGTAATGTTTATTTTAGTGATGATTTGAATTTGCAAAGAGAAATAAAATAGCAGGGCAATGCAAGCTGGATTGAGGACAGAAATCTTTTGTAAGACATCATGTTTTAACACTTTCAGCTGTGTTCAACAGCTGACTGCGTCTGGAGTTATCTCACTGGATCTTAACTGGTAGTGGTGTAATGTATTATTGTATCAAAGTGATGAAGAAGCGTATTCAGTTAGTCTCTCACTGGAAGTGTGTAGCTTCACAGTACTCAAATTTATTTCAGTCTGACTGTAGGAAAGCAAACGCATTAGAACATGGCTGCAGAAGGATTTTGTAAAATACAATGAGACAGATTTTGTCACTTTTACTTGCTTTAAGTAGTACCTTGAATGAAGGTGGCAGGAAATGGCCATGTAGTACAGCTGTATTAACTAATTGTTTATCTGATTTCTGGCATTATTCTTCACATTTTCCTCTCCTCTGTCAAGCTTTTATAGTAAATCATTTTGAGTCATTTACTAACATCCAACTTCATGACTTTCAGAGTCGTTATCTCTTTGTTGTAGTTGCAGTAATGCATTGTGCCTTTACATTACAAAGCTAGATAGCAGTGTCTCAGATCCCCTTTTAATCGCCAAGTCTGTCTGGCAGAGTAGCTTCTGAAGGCGTTTTATTGACAAAAAGTGGCATTTTAACAGCTGTTCATCTTATTGCCCCATTCCCCTCTCTTTGCCTGCAGAGCTAAATGGAGGTCTCCTTTGGATGCTATTATTATAGTAAACTTTTAAATAAATAAATAAATAAATAACCCAAATTATTCCAGGAAAGTGCCTGCATTTTCATCCTAACCAAAAATCCTATTGCAACTTGCTTGAACAAAACTTCGTCTTTTTACCCTGCGGCACATCTATCTCATCCGGCACTGCTTCTGATTCTGTGAGGTTGCAGGTACTCTTAAAATACCCTTGATTTTGGTGCGAGTTGATTGTTTTATCAGTACTTGAGATTGTAGCCTTTTCTTTTTTCCTTCAGTGGGCTTTGTCTCAAGCCCTGGAACAAAGAGCAACAACACCTCTACGCTTAGAGACTGCAATGTCAGTTTACACAGTCAAACGCGTTATTTTTAGTAAATGTAGATGACAGCTAGTTATTGGATCAGAAAACAAATCCCCCCTTAAAAGACAAATGCTACGGGAAAAGATGGGCACAGGCTGTGCAAATTACTATGGCAGTTTTCCACGTGCCTCTTGTCAAGTCCTAGAGAGGCTCCAAGCACGGGACAGCAGCTGCCACCTCCCCTTGCCATCACCTCTCTGGCTGAGGAGGGGAGCAAGTCCCTGTGACGCCCATGGTACACGGACATAGAACCAAGCCCTGGGGAGCACAGCTTGCCTGTGCCTGCGCCTCATGGCAGGAGCAGCTGTGTCATTCCTGGCGTGTCCCTCTTGCCTCTTCTTGAAGACCTCCAGTAGCAGCGACTCCAAAATTTCTCCACAGAATCTAATCCATTAGAAACTTCCTTTCTGAAGTCTAATGACATCTCCCTCGCAGCAATGCAGGCATTATTATTTTGTCCCATCCATGAAGGGAGGTGAAGTCCACCTGCAAAGCTCAGTCCACAGAGGAAGATGAGGTAATCTAATGACAGCTCCCCTAAAGGCATATCTAAACGGCTACAAATATGCCATTACCTATGTCCCTCAGCTGTCCAGAGAAAGTCTCTGCTCCTTTGTGCTCAGTCTCTTCCTATTTATTAGAGGTAAATGAGATTCATCTACTTTTTCACGGCTTCACAACCCCTGGGTAGCAAGTCTGAAACATTAAATCTGTATTCAGGAGATGAACTCTAAGAAATATCAGATAGCATATCGGATGAATAGTTCCTATATAGTTCTAAAGAACAGAAAAAAGACTGGCAGTGTGCTAAGCTTTTTAAATACATAATTAAAAAAAATAGGTCCAAATAAAAAGAACTATATATGTAATTTTTGATCTTACAGTTGGAGCCAGCCATGTTTTATGTGACCCAGAAAGCTGCTCTCTGCTTCTTTTTGTGGGATCTACCTCATAGTGATTCCCAAACTTGAAGCTGCATTCCTGTGAGTGTACATAAATGCAGTAGTGTGTAAGAAAGCTTGGAAAACTGCTGCCACAAGAAGAAAGTCTGCATGAAAAGTATTCCAAAAGTGAATCTGACAAATGCAGTATGTAAAGCTAGGAACTCTCTTACTCACACCCTATTTCATCCTTAAAGAATGAAGCATCACAGTAGAAAAGCTTTATGAGAAGCAGTTTTAAGCTGACATTGATGTTTTACTATCTGGAAATCAATTTCAGCCTTAGACGGTGGAGCTTCCAATTTCAGTGTCTGCTGCTGATAGAGATACGAGGCCCTGACATATGAGTCGGGCCTGCAGGGACTCATGCAAGTGGCTATCTTCATGTTTTGTCACAACGCCCAACAACATCAGGGAGATGGTACTTTGTATACAACTCCTAGAAAGACTGGCACCATGCTGAACATCTTTTGTGAGGAGATAAGCCTCTTCCAGCCCAAAATGAATGGGCAACTGGTTCACTGATCTCATTTTTATATATATACATATTTAAAGAACAAGTCTTGAAGCTTGCTGAGAATGCACGGAGTTGGACAAGTTTATTGCTGTGGATTCATAGGCACAAGCTGAGTAGTTGAAATTTCCGGATTTGCTCAACAATTCTGCTAAAACTATTTTATTCCCTAAAGCACGTACTGTTTATTCTGTTTTTTCAGCAAAGTACCACTATTGATTATGAGATAGCATGTACACAAAAATCCTACAACAAAACAAAAAAATCTGCAATAAAATAAGAAGTCTGTCAGTTTAAGTTTATGAGAGGGTCAGTACAAGGAATTTTGGAGCCCTCGTTAGCTGAGCTCCACATACAGAGGTTAATTCAACTTGACCCATTGACTGACAGAGTGATAAATGGATTTAAGATGTAGTTCTACCACGTGCTTTCTTCTGTGATGAATGCAGGGAAGGATTCACTGCACTCTCACCTGTGTCTCCCATGGAAGCGACTTCTCCCCATTTTTGGACTGCACCTCTCTGTTCCTTCAGCTGAATGACAACTGCCGGAGGGGCCGCTGGATCGCTGGCTTAGGAGCAACCCTGCAAATCACAACTTGTACATGACTGGCATCACTGCACTGTACCCCCATGTGGAGCCTGGGTCTCCAAGCACCACAAAAGCCCGCCTGCAGGGAGGCTGAAAGGCAGCTCTGGGACCTTCAGACCTTCTTATGACAGCTTTGTCAGGGGAAATGAGGGTAATGTACCCCTATGCCATCCCCTCAGGGTGCAGTCAGACTAGACAGCTGACCTCCTCCGACAGTTTGCCCCTTTGAATAGCATAGTCCTGCTCCCCCCTCCTCAGCTCCACCACCTCCACTAGCTTCTTGCCTTCCCTGCCCTGTCCTCCATCCCCGGGTCCCACCGGCCAGATCTCAGCACCTCTCCTGCCTTTGCTCCAACAGTTCCCTATCGGCACAGCAAACCAACAGCCAGCCAGGCTGGCAGGCTCACTCCCTGTCCCTCTGCTGGGCTGGATCTCTGCCACATTGGTGACTGTGCCCCAAGGCTGCGCTTTCATGGACATCTGCCAGGGAAACACTGCTGGCTCGGGCAGTTCTTTTGACAAGAGCCGGTGCCCTGCTCCTGTGCCATGCCTGTTGTTGTGTGCATCCTGCTGTTTGCCGGGCATTGCAAGGAACCGTGACCACACATGATGCAGAGAAAGAAACCTCCTCCCTTTTCTTTACAGTTATTTTAGCCAGAGCACTTTACTGCTATTCCTTCTCACACAGTCCTGCAAACGGCTGAACCGTGGGACAGAAATTCCTGAAGCCACCTAACAGTTACCAAAGAGAAATGTCACAGGAGCCACAGCCTCAGACTGATGCTGAGCCACTGGTTGTGTTTTGGTTTTGGTTTTTTTCCTTAAGTTTTCTTTTTGGATTTTGTGCTATGTCATCTCATTTTGGAAAACTTTCCTTTATTTAGAACTAGTATGGATTAGTCATCAATTTAATTGGGAAGAGCCAGGCAGTCCCTTTTGATAAAGCTGTGACAATAAGCCCACAATTTCCTCCTTGAGTTTTCTAGGCCTGTTAGTATCTGTGCTGTGTCAGTTAATGAACTGTTTAAATCATACAGTAACTCTTATTCTTGCTCACTATATGCCTTATGGGTTTATCAACCTAACAGCTTTTTTTCTTCTCCCTTCAGGTTTTGAGAGTTCAGTCCTGACCTTTGACTAGATGATGGCTACAGGATTTATCCTACAGTTCTACGTTTTGTCATATAAACTGACAATTCAGCAGATAACCCCATGCTATCACAAGTACAAATGACTTGGATGTGAGGCTCACAGAAAGGGAGTGAGGATGTGGGATTTAGGAGGAGAGCTAATGTGCCTTCTCTTCTCTCTCCAGCAAACATCCTTCCTTAAACATAATGCAAACAAAATTGGCAGGATGGGGAAGATTGTATCCCTGACAATATTCGTCACGACATAGTATACTGTCTGTCTTGAATTATCGCAGAGGAATTGCAGCCAGACAATATGCAATTAGTCGTTAGTATTATAGAATACATTATCAGGGCTTCTTCATTCTTGCAGGTTAGGAAAACAACTGGCTGGCCATCAGAGAATGAGCAAACAGTTTCCCTGACACCTTTTTCCTCATTCCACATCTTCCCTCCGACCTGCTCTCATTCCTTCTCTCTGATCACTCTGCTGTCCTTTTTGATGAGGTAGGTATTAATAATAGCAAGGGTGCTAACCTACTTTTCTTCAAAATGTTAAAGTCGCAGAGCATTGCCGCGGTGCCAGGCGGCAGCTGCAGGTCAGCCAGTGGGTTACAGCAGAATAAGAGGGAGTGCACTTGCACATTTTCTTTGGTTTCACTTTGCTCTTTCCATTTGTGTTCAGGGACAAAGGAAACTGAGAGTAGGAAGGGGGAAGAGGAGAAGAGATTGTTCAGAGAAAACGGAGAAGAGCAACCAGTTGAAAACATTGGCACAAACTGTTCCAAACTGGCTCTGCTGTATGTTTTGTGTGGATTACTCTCAGAGCGTTTTTGAGCACCTCTGAGGCTGATGAGACACGGTAACAGCAAAGAAACTGGAGCCCAAACTCCACCTCTAGTGAATGAAAGAAAAATGAACTCTACGACTACAAGCTTGCATGACTTTCGCCTGATGGAGGGGGTAAAGCTGTTGTTTTCCTCATTCAGGAATGTCCTTTAGGAAGAGTATAACAGTAGAGCTAGCAAACCGCAAATACCATATTTTTATGTTAATGGCTAGCAATCCTTCTTATTTCTTTAAAAAGCAGAAAATGCTTGTACTCTCTTTAGTGAAATTTGCTCATTTTAAATGGAAAAATAAAAGGTTGTGTCTCTGTTCTGCATATTGTCACAAGACAGTTATGTTTTGGAATATAAAACAAAAAAGTTCAAAAGAGGTCACTTGACAGAAATCAAACATTTCATATTGCTTGTAAATACGTGGGCTAAACCAGGGAAGTTTTGGAATGAAATGTCATTACAACACAGGTCAGAGTGCTCAGTCACTAAAACATTGCCCTCAATCTGTATTTTTTGACAATATGTAAGGTACTATTTGAGATCCCACACATGCACACATGCAGAGGCTTTTTTCTAGATAATTCTTGCATTCCAGTTAGCCTGTACTGAAAAGATGTCTGAAAAAAAGACAAGAGGCAGGTCTATTTTGTGAGTATATAGGTATTTTCTTCCTATACAGGTATGAACAGCCTGTATCTAAAATAGCTTCTTTGGGAAGGAAAAAACCCATCCTTTGTCTTAATTGAAAGGTTTAGAAGAAATACTTAATTCAAAGAAAGGAACAGCTCCAGCCTTGCACTTCAGGCAGACAGAGCATCCGCTTGCCTTACTTTTTATTTTGTATATAGCAGAAAAGCTTGATCTGTTACTAAACCGAGCTGAATGCATATGCTTTACTTCACATAATCCCTCACTGTCTTTCCTCTATTGCGATCGCTGGGAGATAAGTTCTAAGACATTAGCCAAAAGCAGTGTTTTCTTAAGAAAAAGGCCAAGAACTGCCTAATCTCTCTGAAAATTGTTCTGAGAACTCACTTATTTAGCCCAGGAATCTTCTGTCAGATGCCAATAACAGCCACAAAGACTTGAATCAGATTATGTGAAAGGACTTTCTCTCAATAAAATCAAGGTTTGAACCCCTCTCTGGTATGTTGTTCCTACTTGCAGCCCTTGAATTTTAAATACACTTTCCTTGGTCACTTTTAGAGATGTGATTTCCCTGGTACAGCTCACGGGAGTCCTTGAGAATATGGGCTCACTGCTATCTTTTTATTTAGAAAAAGAGGAAAGGCACATTAAAAAGACACACAAAAATCAGGCATATCTATTTCTGTACAAGAATATTAAGAACACAAGATGGGCTTCTGGAGTTTACCCACTGCACAGCCACAGCTAAGCACCATCCACTTTACACAGGAGCAGCTTTCTAGGGCACCGGTACAGTGGAAAATGGAGCACGGTGCAGAGATGCTAACACTGACTTGTCCATGTCGTATATGAGGGCACCACGCAGAGAAAATTGTTTGGTCCTTAGCACCTCTCAAAAGGGCTTGATAACTCTGTAGCAGCTGTCCCTGCTTCTGCTTCCGCAGGTAATACAGACTTTGGTACCCAAGCTTCTCTGCACTGAGAGGGATAGACCGTGCCTTTCGTCTCTCTGCAAAGGCTGCCCCTCCTTCCTTATCTGATTAGCTCATTTGTGAAGAACTGGTTTGTCAGGCCCTGTATTGATGTTGAGCTAGTTGGTTTTGCACAGGGATATCAGCTCTGCTTCTGCTGTCTTATAGGAGCTAGAGTCACAATCTGTCACATCTCTGTACAGTGAATTCTGTGCTGCTAACAGTCTGGTTAACGCTGACTGCAAAGTTCACAGCACCGCCATTTCAACGAACAGCCCTCATCTGGGACTTCTGTCTATACAGATGTAATTTGAATATTACTTAGGACAGTGTTTGTGCTTCAAAGAGCCAATGCACAATGTTCTACTGATGTGGGAGTTTGATACCAAGTCTGAATCTGCTCCTCATCATCTTTAAGTCATTTGCTCTATTGCATATCCTGCACACGTCCTCAGACCTCCTTTTGAGTTCAATGCCAATGGTTCTCTCTCGTCTTTGCACCTCCAAAACAAGTCTCACCCCCACTGATGAAACCTAGCTGGTAGACTTCATGATAGAAACAATATTGTCATCTGGGTCAATGAAGCTGACCAGAGATGCTTATTTTCCATCTTCAGAGGGGAGTGGTGGCAGAAAATTCTCTCTTGGACTTCTCTGAGCCCGGGTTTATATCATGATCTTAAAGCCACTCTCATGGTTTTTCAGTATGTCTACTTGCCAATCACACAGAGGAAACCTGTCCTGTTCAGAAAGGAAGACTGTTTATTAGGCGGCACGATTCAAGCCAAGGCCAAGCAAGAACAGGAAAGATTGGATAGATTCGTATTACATCCTTTTTCTAAGGAAAACATTTGTGTTGGCTACTGTCCTAAGAACTGTCAAAGTGATTGCTGTAGGAGCGCACCGTACGGGTTTATGATCTACTTCTCTTCAAGTGGAAATACTGTATGCACTCCTTTGAAAAGGACTGGGAATTGGTATTTTGACAGAACATCTCAGAAAAACACTATGTCAAAAAACATAGTGCAAAATAAAAACAATATACTAGTTAATGGTTCTTTTATTTTACATTTTCTTTCTTTCTCGAGAAGCAATGTAGTTTCAAAGTAGCTTATGTATAAATCTCTTTTTAAAATCCCTGTTTGATGTCACTCCATTTCCTCTCTTTTGCCTTTCTCCCTTTGCTTCCCGCACTCCTTTACGGGGTTCAGAGAGTGAGATGTGAGTTACATTGATAGAACAAACATGATAAATTCCTCCTGCCCTATGAAATTTGTTCAGTAGAGTTCCTCCGCTGCTGCGAATCTTAATGCTGTTCTCAGGCAGCGTTTTCAATCCATCAGATACTGTACAGCTGCATATGTGCACCACAGCGGGAAGATTTATGGGCTCCTATTTTTAGGATTTCATGTTTTGGCACCTCCATGCTGTTCATTTGCCCAAACTGTATTCTGCTAATTAAACCTTAAGACCTAAATTATGATGTACTTAGGGACGTTCAGCCAATGAAGCGATTGTCTGAATGTTTCTTGATAGCATGAATTTAGATATGAAATAGCTTTCTTATGAAGTAAAGATACTATAATGCTGTATTTTTCATTTTGAAAGAAAAACATACATTGCTTTTTACTAATCTTTCAATATACAGTTATATTATTTTTTGTTATTTCAGTATACTTAATATACGTATACACTTAATTTCAATGACACAATACTTTTTAACTTGAAAAACTCTGGATGAGGATTTTTAAACAGACACACCATCTTGGAGAACCTCCTTTGTAGCGGTTAAACAAGAGCTGAAAATATAAAAGTTAAAGGAAAACAGCAGGATCAGTTTTATGCCTCCATGGCACTGGCAGCCACTGGCAACTGCTGTGTCTGTAAGCAGAGCCCCAGCTTGCTTGTGTTAGTATTCATCTCGCATTTTGGCACATCATATCTTTCATAATTAGCCTTGTTTAGCAGTCTGTCTTAAAACAACACACTCAACCTGTAACTCTTTTGCCATCCCTAGCAAAACATGCTATTTACCTTAACATAATCAAGAAAATCACTTAATAATCATCTCATGCAGTCTCATTTTACCTAGAAGCTGAGTTCTCGGTTATTTAGTACACATTGATTAATAATATAACACAACATTGATTCTCATTCACAGATGACCACCAGTTTTCTTGACTGAAAGTGTTAAGGATGAAAATGAAATTGTTTGAAAATTATTAAAACTTTTAAATTAAGGTGGTGCTATTACAAAGTTAGGATTTTTTTTTTTAATGGAGGATAACTTTAAGGCTCAGGAAAAACTAAAATGAAAAACAGAGGAGAAATCTTTGATACAGAAGATGGAAAAACCAGTTTGAGACTTCAGTAAAGCAGCAAGAAATGAAGCCATCTGAACTCAAGAAAACTGTGATGCACTAAGTTTAGGACTAATGGAGGACTAAATTAAATTTCTCATCTTATTAGGATTATGCAGATTGAATGAAGAAATAGAATGTAACAGAAAATCCTTTCAAAAGCAAATCTTACCAACAGCCTGGAATTTCCAGGCATTGAAATGAGATGAGGGGATGAGAATTACTAAACTGGAGAAGGCTAAAAAGAAAATTTCATAGAATCATAAAATGGTTTGGGTTGGAAGGGACCTCAAAGCCCACCCAGTTCCAACAGCCCTGCCATGGGCAGGGACACCTTCCACCACACCAGGTTGCTCAAAATCCCATCCAACCTGGCCTTGAACACTTCCAGGGAGGAAGCAGCCACAGCTTCTCTGGGCAACCTCTTCCAGTGCCTCACGCACCCCA
>NW_009607770.1:22650-46227 GCF_000690535.1 Cariama cristata
CCGGAGCCTTCTCTTCTCCAGGCTGAACAACCCCAACTCTCTCAGCCTGTCCTCACAGCAGAGGTGCTCCAGCCCTCGGATCATCTTCGTGTCCTCCTCTGGGCTCACTCCAACAGGTCCATGTCCTTCTTGTGCTGAGGACCCCAGAGCTGAAGGCAGGACTGCAGGGGGGGTCTCACCCTCCCACAACCTGCTGGTCACCCTGCTTTGGATGCAGCCCAGGACATGGTTGGCTTTCTGGGCTGCCAGCGCACATGGCTGGGTCATCTTGAGCTTCTCATCAACCAGCACCCCCAAGTCCTTCTCCTCAGGGCTGCTCTCAATTCATTCTCTGCCCAGCCTGGATTTGTGCTGGTGATTGCCTTGACCCAGGTGCCAGGACCTTGCACTTGGCCTTGTTGACCTTCATGAGGTTCACACAGGCCCACCTCTCAAGCCTGTCCAGGTCCCTCTGGATGGCATCCCTTCTGTCCAGCATGTCGACCTCACCACGCAGCTTGGTGCAATCGGCAAACTTGCTGAGGGTGCACTCCATCCCACCATTCATGTCGCTGACAAAGATGTTGAACAGCGCTCGTCCCAATCCTGACCCCTGAGGAACGCCACTCGTCACTGATCTCCACTTGGACATCGAGGTGTTGACCGCAACTCTTTGAATGCGACCATCCAGCCAATTCCTTACCCACTGAGTGGCCCATCCATCACATACCTGTGTTTACAGTTTAGAGACAAGGATGTCGTGTGGGACAGCGTCAAATGTTTTGCACAAGTCCAGGTAGCTGATGTCAGTTGTTCTTCCCTTATCCACCAAATGGGGTTGTAACCCCATCATAGAAGGCCACCAAATTTGTCAGGCACGATTTGCCCTTAGTGAAGCCATGTTGGCTGTCACCAGTCACCTCATTTGGGGCATGTTAATACAGAAAGCACTGCAGTCTGAATCTGCCCTCTCCAGTTAATACAGGGAAATCTGGACATGATTCTTTGTCCTTCTCCATTTAACGGGAAAATAGCTAGTTCTGTAGCCCTGTCTCCTTTGCTTATGGGACAATATAGAAGGTACTTTTTAAATCTTTACTTTGAGAGAAAAGTAGACATCAGAGACTAGAAAAACTCAATGCTGTGAGAAGGGAAGTAGTTGTAGAGAATCATGGAAACATTATCTGGCTAAGTGAACCAGAATTATCACCAAAACTGCTATCTGTATTTCTGCTTCACTGCCAAGCCCTGCAACTAGATCCCTTATGATTCTCCCTTCTGGCCTCCCACATAAAAAAAAAAAGTAAAGAAAATTCATTGCAGAGGATGTGCTCTTCCCTTCAGTCCTGAGAGGTTTAGGTAAAAATTATACACTGCATCTTTGGGCTTTACTACCTTTTCTAGAAATCCCAGGGCTGCCACAGCCCAAGGGTAGTGATGCCAGTGTGAATTCACAGAGCTGTTTAACTAACAAGGTAAAAGTGTCACAAAAGCCTTCTCTGAATCCCAGTTATTCTGCTTGGGTTTGGAACAGGTCTTTCTGAATAGAAAGAAGGAGACGTAGCCCTCGACAAGGCCATCCTCATGAAGACAGTCGCTCTTTTCCTCCCCCTGGTTCCCCATGGTGGTTTCCAAGGTGCTGCCATTTGGACGATTGTATAGGGCATTTCCTACTGTAAGGTACTGCTAGGTTGCTTTCTACTTTCAGAAGCAGGGATAATACCACCATTTTGAAGCGAACTATTTTTCTAATCCACTTGGTAGGAAGTGGTGGCTTTTCCCTTCTGGAGGTACAAAATTTCCATGCACTGGGAACTCGGGAACTGGAGGAGCTCTAAGACTAGGTTGGTTATGCAATGGTACTACACTCTGCTTAAAGATGACCCACTTGCTTCAGTTTTGGAACAACAGCAGAAAAATGGGTTAAAAAGTCCATGCTGTTTCTCAGCACTGGAATGTAAAGAAATACATGACACAGCAGTTGTGTCAGCTGCTCAGATACTTACACCATCATCTTCCAAAGAGATGGTTGGTACATATCCAAACCCATCTATTTGACTGGCAATGAGATTTAGTAGACTGGGCATTGAAATGGATGTGGCAACTAGTTATTGCTTACCTCTGGTTAGGTGACAGTATAAATCCTACCCATGTCTCTATTTCCCTTCAGCAAAATAAGAATGCTTCTCTCTGTCACAGAGCTGATGTTGTGTTACTTGACAGAGAAAACGCTAGATGCATGGTGAATACTTCTAGCATTATCAGCCCATTTTCATGTGTGCTATACTGAAAGTTTTTTTAACACAGAATTTCAGATTAGATGATCCTAATGTTTCATTCTGTCCTTAAAATTGTGTAAATCCATTTAACTGAAGCAAGACTCTTCAGGAAAGAGGGCATCTAAGAAGTATGTTCCACAGTCCTGTCTACCAGTAGACTATTCCTTCCTAAATTCAAAAGTTCAGGGTGTCACTGCAACAGCTAATGTCTACATATGAGCTCCATTATAAAAGCTAGAAAACTATTCTTGCAAATTAACATGGATATTTTATCAAAACAACATACTTATGGGTGAGAATATTTATGGCAACATAACCTATGGATAGCAAATCTGCAGAACTGTCATTGTATCCTTGGAGATCACTAATCAAAGTTGGCAGAAGGGACCAGGGTATAAAGAATATGCTTTCTAAGAGTCCCCCAGCTAGAATGTAGACAGGATATTTTTGTGCTCTAACCTTCATCTCGTCTAGAGGTGACAGGAGGACAGTTGTTATTAGCTATGGAAGACTTCCTGTGAGTTTGGTTTGTTGGTGCTTTCTGTTTTCTGGCTTTATATCAATGACACATAACATCTCCAGTGGCCCAGACAACTCCTTTGATCATTATTGTATTCCAGAATATACGCACCACGTGCATAAAATGTCAACAATTATTTAAGCACAATAACCTGCACTGTTCAATGAAAACACTGACTACATGCAGAAGATAAGCAAATCGTCACACTCTCTTTGAAATATTGTATTAAATAACCCTACGATGCCTTATTTCTATTCAAAGTCACACTGGTTGCTTCAGGGCATAATTGGTTGGTTCATTCTTCAGTGCTGCCAGTTATTTTACAAAATCATAAACCTGACTTCATCTCTGTAGTCTCTGCAATGCACAGGTACTGATGGGATTACGTTTTGTGAGTGTTCTCACACAGACACTGCAATTTTTACTAAATCAGGGGATGTCTTGTTTGTTCTGTGGAGATCATAGTTTGGAGAAAGTTTGTACTATGACAGCTTTCAAATCTGGAGGGATATTTGTATGAATTCATTAAAAAAATTAATTTCTTTGATAACTGTATCTATTTTCATTTGAAGCGGAATAATTATTTGCATTATTGCTGTTAGCTACATATGGCTGGTTGGCACCAATAACTGAATAGAGAAAGGAAATAAAACCATGAAGTTCAAGCTGATACACATTTTTTCTAAAAAGAGAAATAATAAGTATTTGGGTTACTTGCATACACCTATATATAGAATTTAATGCAATTACCATCGACAATACGCCCTACAAGAGCCTCCTATTAAAAGCCACTTTTTTTAGACCGCTCCATGATACATGTACACTTGCTTTAATTTTTTCATAATTATTAAATAATTTTCAAGTTACCAATGCATTTTATATCTAACATAAATATACCTCTGAGTTAAAGAGAGGACAATTTTACCTGACATATTAAAAAAAATCTCAAATTATAAATCTATTTTAAACCAGACCAAAAAAGTCAGCTATATTATTTTTAAAGTTGCTCACTGCTTTGAGTGAACAGAAGCATGGGACTTTCTTCTTTTTAAGATATTTCTCCAACAGCCTTCAAAACATGGCAAGAATTGCTTTTAAACAAAGGATCCCTGTAGTGTGAACAGCAGTTATTTCCATGTAATTAGAAATATGTCCCTTTTTAGTTCACTAAAACAATTAAAGCAGGGTAAATATTGAGGACAAATGTACAATAATATACATTCCTATTAAAAAGAAAAAATTAATTTTGACTGCGTTGCTGCTTTCATGCTTCTTGCATAGCCTTATCTTGAGATTTAAAATCCTTTCTGTTACAGATAGCTGCAATAACTGATACTTCCATCTCCCCAAACCTACTTGACTTCTCATTTCAATCACCTCAGACCATTGCAGTTTATGAAGACAAATTCATGTTTGAGCTTTCTGTTGGTTAAAATGCTTCATTAATTATGTCTATATTGGAGCAGCTCTTAAACGCAGTTTAGGAGCCTTGCAAGAAATGCAAACGTGAGTAGAGCCCTCATGGACTTTGGGAGGGGGGGCAGAGCAACTTTGGGAATAAGGTGTATTTTCGCTGTTGCAATGCGACCCAAGTACACATGTCTTGGCAGTTGGTACTAATGGTAGTGACAAAAGCTACAGCTTTCTCAGTCTTTCTTGGTACCTCTGTACTGTGAATCCATGGTTGATGACACTAGAAGACAGCTCCAGAGACTCCTATGGTTTCTGTTGGCTCCTTTGCTATTTAAACTTGGGTGATGCTGGAACAGGAATGAAAAAACATTTCTTCATTTTACAAGAGTAAACGATTTTCTGGAAAAAAAAAAGGTCCTCAACCTGACTGTGAACAAAAACCTAAAATCTTGAAATGGTCACAAGCAGATGATCAGAAAACATGTGTGAATTTAATAACCATACATATTCAGTTTGCACAACTGACTGCTCAGAAGAAGTCAAAATGGGACACTGTTTTTATAATATTTTTGAGTCACAGATTTGTCAGGACTGCATTTTTCTCACAAACAGCTTTACTTGTCACATCAGCATTTTCCAAAAATTCTAACTTTCCTGCATTCTAAGTAATTTTTATTATGGCAAGGGAGCCTTAAAAACAGAGAGCCTTCAACATGAAAGACTACAGACCAGTCTAAGCCATAACAGGAATTAGGTTCACTCCCATTGCTTTTGCTAAGCTATTTCCCCAGTCCCATTTCTTTGACCTACTCCTCTCTTCTCTTCATATGCCTTTCCAGCTTCCCCTTTTTCTACCACAGGCAGTTGTGTCCACATTCAAGGTTTTTCACATGCTGCATCAATTTGGTGTCCTTCCTATGTGAAGAGGTTACCCCATGATGCTTATCAGTCTTTATCTACCACTTCTGATGTTTTTCAATAGGTGATGAAAGAGGAATACAGCCAAGGTCCGCCAGATGTTGGCAGCAAGAGCAAACTGCATCTCATTACATTTATTGTATGGTTCCCCCTGAAATAATTTAGCAAAGTAAAAATTTGTGGTGCCTATGAGTGATGCAAAGCCAACATAACTGTAAGAGAATTGACATTACTGTAGTGAATGCACCTTAAAATTGTGGATTTGAAGAGTGGTCTATACTGTGATGACAGAACTGAAATAAGATTGTTTTCTGACCTCCCTGCATAGTCATTGTCTTCAGAGACCATGAGTGATTTTTTAAAAAAAATCATATATATGCCAATAAATACGTTTCAGGTTAATTTTTCTGGTGCCGCCTGGTTTGTCCCACAAAATCCAAACTACACTCCCAGTTGAACTAGCTGGGCTCTGTGAATCAAATTATCACTGGTGGGTTGTGACTGAAGAGATTACAGCATCACAGCCATTTGCTTGGCTGCTAACAACTGTTAATCAACCACTTAATGCCACTTGATGACATTAACTTTGATTCCAGGCAATGCAAGTTAATCTCTCTGTAAGAGAGAGCCTCTCACTCAGTTAGCTGGGAACACATCTATAAGCCATGAAAATAGTGTGTCAAGATTTCAGCATCGTTGGTAAGCATTATGGATGAGGAAATAACCCTTACCAGACATGTCAGGAAGTGATTTGCTCTCAGTAATGCAGAGGGATTACAGTGTACAAAGAAATAATGTGCTTTGAAACTTCAGTAGGAAAGACTTTTTTTTTTTCTTGAGGGGAAGATGTGCATATCCTTGTGAGTTAAACTTGCCTCGGCACGGGGCAGAGAAGGTGGGAGGGAAATTCAGTGCATGGCATACAGAGCTGCAGAGTGTATTTCTGCCCCATAAAAGGGTTCTACATGGTACAATAAAGAATTTCAGGATGTGTGGCTGGACTGGGGGTGACAAGGGAGCATAAGAGGGTTACAATTTACATCTGCTGTACTGCCTTCTAGTTAGGCTGGGTGTATGGAACGTAGCCATGTTACCTGATGCGCCTGAGAGTTGAAGAGCCCATCAGCACCCTTGAGACAAATGCCACAAAATGTCCCGGTAGAAAACTCAGTTCTTGCCTACCTGTCTGTCCAGCCAAGGCCTGAATGGTGCGTGCTCATGGTGGGGTCTTCACGTTGTTTGAAAATGTTGCTGGTATACATGTTTAAGCCCACTGCTGAAACATAATACCGGGCTTTCATAGATTTACAGTGTGCTGTGTGAAAGTTGCTCTGAGAACTTTGCTTGGAAAGGGATATTTTTGGATTCTCTTGCAGTATTTCAGATTGGTTGTCAAATATTACTACTAGATCTCCATGAATTTTCATGGTGTCTCCATTTCTCAGGGAGGGGCAAGAAAACCCTAAGCCTTAAATCTTCTTGCAGCTTTCTCTGTATCAAAATATCAGCATGACACAAAGCTCTCACAGGTATCTATGAAGGAGCACAGTCATCAACAAACTTGAACCACTGTAAAACAGGTTAGTCTCCTACAGTAGTGAGTGCAGTTTCTTTGGGCACTGTAATAATGGAATGCATATGCTAAATCTGACCCGCAGATAAGGTGATTTTTTAATTGGAAAATCATCATTGCCGTATTTTAAGTAGGAGAGATAAAAGTTGAAAAAGAGAAACAACAACTGGCAGAGTCTGGAAGCAGTCTAGATAGGAGATTGCACATGATATAGCCCTAAAATATTTCAGTCAGGAGTAAAGATGGATAATATATTTTAGTTAAACACATTTTTTTCCTCTTATAGGAGGTAGATGTAGTTTTAATGGCCCATTTGGCAAATTTGATTTCTTTTTTCAAATTCTTCTGAAATTTCCTTAAACATTCTGACCTACCTTCCAGAAGTACTTCATTGTTTTTAAACAAGATGCTCTAACCTGGGAATGCAAAAGGATGTTTCCTTCTGAACTCAACTAAAATCAGTTAAAATGTTTAATTCAGATTGAAACCTTTTACGATGTTTGGACTGATTTTTATTTTCAGACAAACTCAAAAGGATTGCAAAAAGTCAAACCTGCTAGTAAATTAAAGGAAACTCCATAAACAGTTTAGTTCTTCACCTGCCAGAGTGGTAGGAAGTTACTACCATTGTGGTGATGAGGTTGGGCTACTGTTCAGAAGAGAAAACAGGAAGGAAAATAGACAGCAGATCAAATAAGTAGGATAGTGAAAGAAAAATCAGGAAAATTCTTCTGCTTCTAATGGAAGGCTGCAGGAACTGCGCTGGCCCTAGAAAGGCTGAGATAATGACAAAAGTGGGTGTATTACAAGGTTTTAAACGGTTGAAGTCTGTTATATCGTTAATCAGTTCAGCCTCAAAATGCATCTGGAAAGAGTCCTTCTAATCCCCTCTTCCAGTGGCCAGACTTTAAAAAATGTACAGATCCCAATTAGATGTATATGTGTATATAACTTAACTTTCATCTCTGATAATCAGTTATTGCTGGAATCTGGATTTTGAAAGACCAACATATTTTGATATTTTATTGAGATCACAGGATTCTTAAAACCTGGCCCATAATCTCCCCTGTTGGTCAAACTGGAGAATACTCTCAACATTATATATGTTTCTGACTGTTTGTTATCAGGCAGGTCCTAGACTACTAAAAATAGGAGTATTTTAAAGTTTTGACTTTAATATCAGACTTAAATATCAGTTTAGACTGATAACCTCATATTCCTTATGAGTCATTCGTAAGAGTTCAGCACTACAGTTAATCAAAATCTATGGAAGACCATAATTCATGGAATGTAAGCAGCCTTTAAAAAGAGGTCAAATCTTAAGTTTTTGAAAGGTCTTTTGTTTTTTCTTTAAATTGAAAAAATAGTACAGACAAAAACCTCTTGGGTGAAGTTTAATTAAAGGTGATGTGAAGCCAAGTGCAAATATATCTTCCGAGATTGAAATTTCTGCATCTCTGCACAGGACGGGTACCCAGTGCCACGTTTAAAATGCAGATTATTAAGTCTTTCATTAGGCATTCAATTTGGCATCCAATTTGAAGTCAGTGCAACTTCTGCAATTAACTGTAATGAAACAGGTTTGGACCTTAGTTTTGTTGGTATAAGCAAAATCAAATCTGAATCCTATCCTCTATCTATGTTAAACGTTCTCCTTGGATGGGGCTGAAGCTGGAAGCGCAATTGTCTGGAAATTCCCTAACATTCAGTTTAATGCACCTGGGATGTCTAAGTTTCTTGTTATTGTGGCTGGCTTTTGAAGAGGGATAGTAATCTTCTGAATTCTGCCTCTGTAGTTTTGTCAGAGGAGAATATTACTTTTGCTGATGGGGAAAACGAGGGAAGAGAAAGAAAATGACTCACCCAGCATCTGACTGTAAGCTCTGCGGTTTTTAAAGCTTTAAGCATGGGATTACTCAGAGTGGTGCAGGAGGCAGACTGAAGCTTCTTCTCCGCACGTCCTGCCAGCAGGCTGGGTACGAGCCAGCTCCGGTGCTGGAGACCATAGCCCTGTCAGTGTCTGAGGCACAGGTCCTGATGGGCCATCAGGGCATCTCCAGGAACCGGCTGGCCCAGCGCGAGGGCATGGTGCTGTGCTCTGTCTCTGCTGCTGCGGAAACCTTGCTGCCTGTGGGGCTGCCTGGAGAACTCTCTGCATGGTGCGGCGGGGGCACCAGCTCTGGCTGAGCTACTGCTTACAGCTCCTCCGGCAGCCCTTTGGGCAACTCAGCTGTCTGACGCTGTCAGACACTGATGCTTAAGAGATGGAGGCAAGACATGATATCTCCTGCTCAGCTATGTGTGCGCTCCCCCAAGTCTCTCAGTAGTTTTGGCCCGATCCTGCTGCAATTAAAGCAATTTCAGCTTATCTTCACACAGATGCCTCAAAGGCAAAATGCAGTGTGGTTCAGTCAAGCCACTAACGTATCTCAGCCTGGGTGGGGTATGGACTGGAGGCAAAACCAGTGTGATCCTCAAAGGAGGTTAAAATGGCCCCTCTGTAATGCAGAATCATTTTCAAGGAATTAAGCACACAATGCGGGACAGCAATGCACAAAGACCTCCAGCAAATTATTTCCAAATCAAGACTGTAGTTAACAGAATTAGCAATACAAATAAAGAAGATTTTATTCTCCCCAAACTCTCATGCTGATTGTTCTTTTATGGTGTTTTAATGCTTAGGAATGAAATAAAAAGAAAGATGATTAGTTTATAAAAGTGTTAGGATCAGCAGTGACATTACGACTAGTCACTACAAACTGCCTTCGCTTGTTGGCTGTCCTGACATCGTCAGTTGTGTTTAAACAGATAAGAATTAGCAATCCCGCACTAAACCGAACAGTAAATAGCCGGACTGTCTTCTGAGATTTAGCACCGAGCCACAGACTGTTAATGGGAGAACAGAAGCTGTGAGAGAGAGTGAGTCCTGTTCCAACTGCTAATTAATCCGATATATAAATCCTCAAAGAGAGATCTCGTGCCCAAGAAAACGAGGCTCTTGTTTTCACGGAAGGTGCTTTTCTAATAGCAAAAGAGAAAATAATAATAATTAGCCAGTTGACTTGGAAGGCTTTATGTGGAAAGCGCACAGTGTTACGGTGAATACATTGCCAAATGGAGAGCTTTCTTCATTTATTGGAGTGTTTGGAGCAACAAACTAGAGACTTTGCATATTAGATTGCAATTTGCATATTTACTAAAATGCTTTGCCTTTTTTCTACTGCTTACCCTGCCTTCCCTCAGAAACAAACCTACAGCAGAGCAGCCACATTTCTCTGAGCCAGTTTCATCTGCTGACATCAATGGATTTTCACCACAGATGAATGTGGCCGTTTGTGCCTCATCCTGGTAATGATGGCAGCTGTTAGGCTTGACCGTGAACTCAAGAATCCCATCATCTGCCACCGTGTTTGTCTTCCCAATAGGGTTTTTGTCAAAATAGTTACTCTGGGAGAAGAGCGCTGTGGTGTGCACAGCAGGTCTCAGCCTTCTGCTCGAATCCAGCACAAGAGTGCAAAGCTTTCTCTTGCATTTTCTTGCTAGCGGGTCCTACGATCCCAGACAGAAAGGGGAAGAATCTGGACAGAGAAAACACCCTCACCAGAAAGAAAGCAGCTTCAAAACAAAGTTCTGGGTTTGTTTGAGGGAGGAAACTTGGTGACTTCAGGTTAACAACAGAAGAAGACCCTAGGCAGGGCACAGCGTGAATTTAGTAACAGTGTCTGTGTGTACCTATCTGTGTCTGTGTATGCCTATGCACATTCATGACCACAGTTGCTCCTGCGTGTTTGGTTTATTTTTCTTTGTGATGCCCATTTCAATTTCCCTCCATTCCATTCCTAAGAATTTGTTCTGTCCTGTGCGTCTAGGACTATCAGTTAAGAGGAAACGTCAAGGGACAGCACATTAAACATGTTGTGTACTTGTGGCTAATGCACTGCAAACAAGCAGAACAAAACAGAACGAGGAGAAATGCGCTAAAGCACTACCTCTTCCCTCGATTCAGGGAGTAATCTCATTGCCCCTCCTATGTGCTGCACCAGGAGTTTAAAGACATGCAACACATCCGTAAGGATGACACACTCAACTTCTTTTGGTAAGAACAAACACCTTGTATTTAGGTGATCATCATTTTTTTTTTCTCTGACTGCTCTGATGTAACTCAACTGGAAATATAATCCAAAGGCAGATATTTTAACCTAATTGCTAGGAAAATTTGGCAGTGCAGTATAGACCAGGAGAATCTCCCTGATCAGCAGAATGTCATTTTGAGCCTTAAATGCATTTACTCAGTTGAAACAACGAATGATGTGCAAGTCAAATGGTTCACATGCCATGGTTTTCTAACTCTGCCAATAGTCTGCTTCTTCTTGTTGAGTGTTTACATGGGGCTGATCGAACAGTTTTGTTTCTGAATGCTAACTCCTTCAGCACCATCTTTTACCTTAGCTTTTAAGAGCTGTTACCACGTAAAAAATAAATTTTTGCTAAAATATACCTGTACTAACTGAAGTTACTGAAGAAGTAACTGCTGAAATCTTGTACCTTCTGTAGTCTTACTAGAAGCTTTAAGATGTCTAGATATCATTTCAAACTTCCTAATTTCTATCAGAAATGGTTCTTGCCTTTATGAAAATGGGACAATATAAGCCTACCCAAGGCAATACAACACCACGAGTAGCTGCAGGCAAAGACGACACACTGCCAGAGAACTGTGAGTATGTGGAGCTGTGCTGCCATTAAGTTCAACCACACACAGCCTCAAAGAACTCGTGATCAAAGTGAGAGAACAAGTTATAAACAAACCAGATTTGGACTTTACAGTGAGCTTAGGAGTGAAGAACACAACTTTCTTTAAGAATTTCTCCCATTTTGCCTTTTTTGTAGTGCTTTTAGAACTGGTGGTGTCTCACAGGCACAAAACCAGGACAGCACAGCTCCTTCTGCATATCAAATTTATACCACCACATTCCAGACAAGATAATCTTCTGTCATGGAGCAGTTTTAATGCTATGCTGATTCATGAACAGAGTTAAAGAAAGGGCTGCGTCAGCGGGCACGCCTGGATTTGCAACACACATTTTACCTCCTTGTGGTTTATAACACTGTCACACATAATTGAGACCTTTATAAATTCTTCTACAAACAGGCTTCCTGGACTACTAGAAAAGAAGATGCTGCAAGGTACCAAGAAATGTGTATGATAAAAGCCTGGGATCTATCTCCTAGCACTGCACAGTCCATCTCACTTCATGAATACATTTTAAATATACTTGGGCCCAGCACTGAAAACTCAGTATGTCTAAAGACCTTCAGCAGCTGTCACTGCTTTTCACTTCACAGAGAGCCACATCCACCTACAGAAAGGGGTTGTCAAACGTGATGAAAACTTACAAAGAGCAACAAAGCTCTAAAAAAATCAAAATAGAACTTTATTTCTTAAAAAAAAAAAAAAAAGGAGGGGAGGTATTGTAATTAATTTATTTTGTTCAAAGAATGTCCAATTCAGTGAATGTGCATTCTGTATATCTGGTTAAATGCTAGTCTCTTTGCTCAGCTCAGCACTCACAATTTCAGGGTTTGAGGGTGATGAGGTGGGATAAGATCAGCTAGTGTCACAGCAGCTCTTCCGACGGAGCTTCTCACATGAATGTAGTCAATTGCACAGTTTAAAAACGTGAATAAAAAATATATTCATAAATGGCAGACTTGAGCAGTAGCTCATGGGACGCTTATCTGTTTGCACCCTGTAATAATGATGTTTATGCATAGGGCTAAAAATGGGGAACATTGCCACAGTTTCCCCTCTTCTCCATCAGTTACTATTTCCACCCAGTACTCTGATGAGTTTGTGATCGAGCCTGCCAACAAACTGATCAGACTATCTCCCCGTTCAGGATATCCTGGTGTCCAGGGAGCTAAGAGGACAGAAGTCTGTCATCTCTATATCAGGTTCTGTGGCACTCACTTCCTTGATTCTGCCAGTTTTAGAAACAATCTCCATTGGAGCTGGAAGGAAAACCTCCATCTCTTTCATTCCTCCAGGTCCTGGCCCAGAAACTTGAATAAAGCATTTACAGCGAACTCTTCCCAATCCCTTGCCATTTCCTACCTCACTTTTCTTATAAACATCTTCTGTCAGACACATAAATCTTCTCCCAGCTTATGCGGGCAGCTCCTTGGAGGCTCACTATAGAAAGAAACAACTCAGTCATTCCTTCAGCTCTCTGAACTTCTCTCTTGTGTGATCTGCAATCTTCCAGTTTATCCAAGGGCTGTAAGGCAAGCACTCAGCTGCAGTTGAGAAAGGACGTTACTTCTCCGTTAAACTTCTAGAAGTTGGACAGCATTGGAGATGTGTTCTCCTAATCATTCATCTGGAATACATGGCATGTATCATAAAATGAAATGGCTTATAAAGCAGAATTGTGCTCTCGCCCCCTAATACTTCTTTTTTCTTTTTTTTTTTCTTTTTTAAAGAAAATAATAACAAAGGGCAATGAAATTGTGTTGGTCAGGTGAAAAAGGATCTCTAGGATTTTTTTTTCCCATGACTGGAAATTAAAACACTACAAGGAAAGCCAAGGTAAACAACTTGGCTTCAGGAACAACTCTCTTTGCTCTCTAGATAAATATGGCCCAAAGTTGGGAAAAAATCACTTGTGCAACATAGAAATCCATTTTCTTGTTATCTACTGGCCCTTCTACTGCTTTCTGTTTCTATCCCTACTTGCATATTTCGACTTATATCAGCTAACTTTGGAGGAATTATATGATGTGAGCCAGCAACATGCCCTTGCAGCAAAGGCGGCTAGTGCCATCCTGGGCTGCATTAGGCCAAGCATTGCCAGCAGGACAGGGGAGGTGATCCTGCCCCTCTGCTCAGCACTGGTGAGGCCACCCCTGGAGTGCTGTGTCCAGTGCTGGGCTCCCCAGTACAAGAGAGACATGGACATACTGGAGAGAGTCCAGTGAAGGACCACCAAGATGATGAAGGGACTGGAGCATCTCTTGTATGAGGAAAGGTTGAGAGGGCTGGGATTGTTCAGCCTGGAGAAGAGAAGGCTCATGGGGGATATTAGCAATGTATACAAATACCTGAAGTGAGACTGCAGAGAAGACAGAGCCAGGCGCTTCTCAGTGCCAGGACCAGGTGATGGGCACAAACTGAAACACAGGAGGTTCCCTCCGAACATCAGGAAACACTGTTTTACTGTGAGGGTGATCGAGAACATGTTGCCCAAGCATGCTGTGGAATCTCCATCCTTGGAGATATTCAGAAGCTGTCTGGACATGGTCCTGGGCAACCAGCTCTAGGTGACCCTCTTTGAGCAGTGGGGTTGGACCAGGTGATGTCCAGTGGTCCCTTCTAACCTCAACCCTTCTGTGATTCTGTGACACAGGTGGCTGCAACAGTTAGATGTCGGATATAATGAACCCAGACCCCTGCCAGCTCCACGATCCTATTCTGAGACAGGCAATTCGATTTTAGCACCTTTTGCCCAGTCTAAGTGAACCTACAGAACCTTTATGCAATGGTGAAAAAAAAATTGTTTCTTCAATGGACATCCAAATTCTTAGACACATCTTAATGCTAGTGGCATGGTTTGATGAGCTCATGTTAGAGACGAAAGCAAGGAAAGACGGATTTTGAAACAGCTGCGTGGGTGGCACTCAGAAGAGTTACCCATACAAGAAGGCGGCTCTGAAACTTCTTTTTGATTTTGTCTTATATGAGGAGAAGCAATAGCACAACATGACGTGATGGCAGTGAAATGCTCTGGGCGGCAGGCTGCGGGGGGGGGAAAGGATGAAATCTCATTTTCCCTCTATGTCAGTATAGGTGGGCTAGGAAAAAGTATTCTCCAGAGGCATATCTGAGACGTTGTTTCACACTGCATTCAAACAGGTTGATGCCAAAAGGCACAGTCCTGTTCTCTCTCTTTTCTTTCCCAGGCATGTACTACTGCCTCCTCCCTTGAGCCTGATCTGGAGATCATGTGGTTGGAACGTGAACTCAAAAGCTCATTGATCTCATGAGTAAATGAGTAATTTTTTTTTTGGCAGGCTCATTCTCTGTTGGATTAATTATCTGACCCCATTTATCCAACAGCAGTGTGATTACTAGAGCCAACGATAAAAGCAATAGGGAGCAGAGCAGGACCACACCTTCTGTGATCTATAATTAGACCAGACTATAAATAGATCCGTTAGATCTAGTGTGAAATCTCAGAAGAAAGGGAACTGCAGGGGAGGACCTGTGATTTACAGACTGCCTTCCCAGGGCTTTCCCTGGGTTGGTGCAGCGAAGAGATGCTCCTCGCATAGGGCAGCCGTCTTGGCTACCTGTGTTACCTTGGCAGCTGGGGCTAAAAGTGAAGGCAAAGCGACATCAGGGGATTTGGGGGGGGGAGAGGCCAAAGAGGAGCATGCTATTGAGTTCCTAGGGAGAAAAGGGAGGTGTAAATCCAAAGAACAGATGGATAGTCTAAAGCATGTCTATTTTATGTCTGTTTTGTTATGTTTGGGAAGCATTTCTGTTAATACCATACAGTGGAGAAAAGTTTGTGTTTATAATATAATATGGATATCTGAACCAAAGAACTATGTTGGTTGATGTTGAGGTGAATGCTCAACCTAAAGTAAGGCAACGAAGTGGGGAGGAGGGGGCTATAGGGATAAAATAAGAAGGACAAAAGACTGGTTTTGCTTGAAAACCAGCTGTGCTTTAACATCTTTCCTGCATGCCAGAGAACTGTATTAGCTGTCGTGTTGTGGACTGTAACTAGAATAGCTGGTGAAATGGGGGCTGGCTGGAAGGAGTTCAGGACAAGACCAGCTTGGAGCACAAGGTCTGAGGTAGCTTGTACTGAGTCCTGCCAGCCCGCGAGGTCTGACGGTCACGAAGTGTGAATGCAGTCGGGTAGGCAATGGCCTTACCAGAGGAAAGGTCTGTGAACTAGTGTTAGTTGTCATTTCAGATAGTATGTATTATTTTATTTACCTGCCTTTTATCTGTGCTTCTTCTTTTAACAAAATATTGCTTAAGTCAAGTCATTCATGTTTGTGAGTGGGGAAAATCATTGTATGGAGCATTGCAAGGTTTAACTTAATTTCCCAGCTTTTTGGCCAGACAAGAATCAGTGGTTTAGAAGCATCCTCTCACTTGGTCCTGTTGCTACCAGGGAAGTCCTGACAAAAACAAGTTACACAAGTAAACCTGAATTCATACATTATGTCTACTGCTATGTTTCAAATAAATTCTACTACTGGTGCTTAAATTAGCAAATAAAGAAAAAGCACTGCTTGACTCCATTAAGTATAACAGGGTCCTGCCCATCTCATACTACAGGTTTATGGACACCTCTAATCAGTGTGTAACTTAATGCAACAGTGGTATACTTTGGATCAATGCAGCCTGTTGAGTTTTCAAGAAACTTTAATAGTTTAGTAGAAATATGAGTTTAATAGAAATGTTTCTATTAAAAGAAAAGGAGAGCAAGAAAAAGCAGAGACTTCATTCCAGTAGTATATGTGCCTGCCAGCTTGTTCTATTGAATTTTATGTGCTTTATAATCATATTTTATACAGTGGTAATTGAGAAGAAAAAAAGTGTAATATTTTTCTTTGACATCTCCTTGTAGACATTTTGTTTTACTAAATTAACTCCTTACCACAGTGTGGAGAAGCTAACTAGACAGTTGTTCAAATACTGTTCTCTTTTTAAAAATAATGAGCCAACCTTAGCTTTTACTTTGGACTAAAAAGGGAGCTATCAGGGGAAAAAAAAAAAAATCATAAAGGCCTCAGCTATATCTATTTTCCCCACCCTGCATTAGACTGGTATTGCTCCCTCTGTGGAATAGCCCCAAGGGTACCAGTGGTGATGCATGCCTTTTATCTACAAATATTTTTACTACGTCATTGTCTTAGCCCTGTCAGTGTGGAGTTAAAAACTGGTCCTGAACACTGTGTTTCCACTGGCACTTGTATTGATGGAGTTACAGTAGATTTCACATTGATAGGGTACTTTTAAGGAGAAATAAAGGGCGGTTTAGACAAGCCCAAGGGTCACATTATGCAAATGACATGTGCTATTAACCTTTCACATAGCTGAAAACATTTGTTACCTGGTTACCTATTACCCTTTCTCCTTCCTCCCTGTCCCAAAACTTGCAACCCACTCTGATACTTCTCATCAAAGATTTAATTTCAGGGAACTACTGCCATTGGCCCTCTGATCATTAAGATTTTATTACTCTCAGAATATATAGCGTGATACATTTCCTGGTAGACTGCTAAGTAATGCTTTCAATAATTAAAAATCCATAAATAATTAAAACACAACATTATATTTGTCAACATAAATGAACAAACTATGTCCTGTGAACAGCATTCTGAAGAGATATGAGCTTAAAAGACGCAGTGATGTGTTCAATAGCTGTATTTAGGAATAAATCTTCCTCTCTTAAAACAGATTTATATTCATTTATCCAAATAATGGGGAATGCAGTGATTCTCAGCAGATATAATTGTCATCAATAAAAATTAATTTTTATTTGTATTACAGCTGGAAGCAAAAAAACCCCACGAGACTAGGGACTCACAGGGATTAGCACTTTGTGAACAAAACATGAGAGGATGGACAACTTGCCCTGAAGAGTTTGTATATGGGATAAATAATATCCACAAAGCCTTGGAGAAGATGCAGGGGTGAAGGGCAATAAGAAACTTATTACCTTTCCAAATCAAGTCACATGAAATTCACAGTTTGGGAATACATGTAATAAAAAGCATAGATGTGGTCAGTCAAGAACTGAGAAGACCTTTCAGAAGTTATATAAAATGAACGGATTCAACACTAATCACATTAAAAAAAATAGGAGGATAAAAAAAGAACATTTTGGGGGTAACATTTGAAAAAAATCCCAATTTTTTTCACCTAGATCTGATAAAATCATGTGGGTAATTCTTCATATGGAAGAATAAAGCCATATGGGAGAAACTTTGAACAGAGGATTTGTGATGAGCTCCACTCAGCTTTGACCATCCGCTTCAGCAAAGATGTTTGAAAAACAGATCTACTTTTCCAGCTTTACCTACAAAGTACTGAATCAAGTTATGAAGGGGATCAGGTGCAGGTTATCTGAAGTTTATCCAGTCCTTTCTGAGATGTTTTCCTGGCCTTTTCTTTCACTGTTTTGTCATTTTTTAGCACTCAACCAAAATATTCCTATCGCCATTGGCTCCTTCTTGGATTTACTATGTGTTACTTCATCTAGTCTTTCAAGATCATCCTAAAGAAATTAGATACTTAACCTCTTTAAACTTTCTGAAAATCTTAAGCAATCTCTTTGATTATAACGTACTTCCCACTTTTCTTTCAGAGGAAAAAGTCACCTCTTTCTCTGATCACCTCTGATTTTCCACTTTCTTTCTCCTGTGTGATGCTTTTGATCTTATATTCCTATATTCAATAAACCCCAGAACTATCAAGCAACTTTTTGTATTTTGTGTTTGTATGAATCAGTAGACAGTGCACTCTGAAGGTCTGCAGGTCTGCTTGACCCAGAAATGTTAAAGAACAGACACTAATCACTGAGCACTTGCAGGAAATATTTCCAAGGTTTGTCTAGACCAGCTGAAGTCCTGCTGCTGTAAGAGAAGAGCTCAAGCAGGAATAAAGCATTCTTTTATAAAAGAGCCTTCCTTAAATTAATCAAAATCAAGAAAGAAATTTTGATTTTGTGTTCCACATGCTTAGAGCTCTTCGGCAGTTCTCTTTCCTCTGACTTGCTACCTTCAAGCCTTTGTTTTCATACTTTTGCTGGAGAATTAGGCGGCCTTTACATAAAGGGAAATGGAATCAATGTTTGAAATATGAAACAAGGAAAGATTTTTGAAAGTGAGCTACATAAAGCATAATGTAAAATTTAGCAATAACAAAAATATTTAACATTTTATTTGGGAATATAGATACAAGGAGAAACTTTTTCACCAAAAAGCCCTTTACTTTTGCAGAGACACCTTCAGATGTCTATGATGTCTTTGCAGCGAGACATCAAAATCCAGGAAAAACAAGTGAACCACCTCAGAACTTTTGGTGGCCCACAATAGTTACCTCTGCTGAAGCTTGTAAGAACCACTACCTATAGTGGGATAAAAGAAAAATGTGATACTTAAGAGCCAGAAAAACAGAGAAAAACATAATGCAGACTGCGAACTCAGGAGGAATGTCAGTGCAGCCTGACTTTTACAATAATATGAGGCAGGGACTCAGCTGGTATAAACTGATACTGATCCTCTGACTTACAGTGATTCAAATTGACCAAGAACATGGTTCAAACATATTTGACTCTCCTCTTGTTTTGGTGTTGAACTAACTGAAAACTACCCCATTATTTTAATTTTGTGAACAAATGCCATGATCAGGAAAGTCTCTTCTTTTATTGAGAGTTAAAATATAGGTTTTATATTATTTATTTTATTTATATATGCAACAATAGGGCATTTTTATGGAACAGAAATTTGCACATAGTGAATTATCTTCCCACAAGCATAGCTGTTTAATTTTGGGGAAAAATATAATGGCAGGGCGGTGCTGAATGAAAGGATCTACTGATTTTTAAATGACAGCTGTTGTAGGATTATAAGTTTTGTAGGGTTTTTTTGTTATTAAGAAGCTGAAACCATTCAAGATAAAGTTAAGTTATATTTTTGACATCTTTTTCTGTGCAGATCAGCCCACTGAGACAGAGATTAAATAAGATTTGATGAAAATAAAATTAACTCATAACAATAATATCTGGCTAGAATTAAGACATTTCTTTTTTAAGGGACATTTTTTTCTTCTCAGTCTTCACTTTATGTGCATTCTGACTTTAAGCTTTTATTTCCTATGAGAGCCAAAGTGATTTTTCGATTGGTCAGTAAAAGGCTATTTCATATATCAATTCTGCATTTTCTTTCACATCTCTACTGCCTTTCACTTACCCTGTATTAGAAATGTCACCTTTTTTCTTCCACTGGCTTTATGAAAGGTGTAACAAAAGGCTAAAATCTTGCTGTGGAAAAGATTATGTTTAGTCCTTGATTTGCATCTGAAATATAGTCTGTGTACTTTATGTATCTTTCAGATCTTCTCCTACAGCTATTGAGGTTATCAAAAAGGTTTTATTTATGTATTGGTGGAAAAAAATTCTAAATTTAGAAAAGCACAATCTTCTGATTACAATACTAGGTTTCAATAAACATTGATTTTGTACCAGGGCCCAGGGAACACAGCCGCGCAGAGACATTTGAACTAGCACTAACCCAAACCGGTACATCAGAATAAAGCAAACAGCATTACGAATATATTCTGCACAGATGTAAAAACAGACTATCTGAACCTAAATTCTTAACTTCCATCCTCTCAGATTTAGCTTCGGGCAGATTTGAGCATGCTGGGATGTGCCTCTATGTCGAACATTCACTGGATGGCAAGGGTTTTCTCAGTAGCTGTGTGAATACCTTTCAACCCTAGCCAACCCGATTGCCTGGCTCCTCTTTGAATACATTCCCTTAAAGAGATGTCCTTAGGTAACCATGTCCTCTGCATGTGCCTGTGACACCCTGGTCTTGCCTGGGTGCTGAGGCACACTAACACCTTTACCTGGGTGGAACTACTTTATTTCTGGAGGGAGCAGCAGGGAAGACTATCCAGACCTAAACGATTTAAACTTTGTCTTAACCTAGTGAAGACAGAGAAGGCTTTTGAACTTGAGTAGAAAGTTTTCTGAATAGGCACTGGAAGGCTTCAGCTAAAGCCCGAGTTAATCATACAAGATTAAACTGTAGATAAATAAAATGGGGACGAGCAGTCTTTTCTCTGACCTCTGTTTTGTGGACTTAGACTAATACCCTTAGGCCTGTACTATCTCACTTACTGTATATTCATATGCTACCTTGCACACAAAGGCCTTAACCTTGTTAAATTTTTAATTGTACTGCTATACAAATTTCTAATATTGATAGTTGTCGTTATAACTTGTCTTGATGAGGGAAAAGCTGGGCATCCTTGAAAGGAAGCGTGCTCAATCAGATGATATATTGTGTTAACCATCATCAACCTACAGGTGTACTAGGAACATTCAGATTTCATGTTCCTAATGCCCTGAAGATTTTACTTCAGTTATCTCAACTTCATGGTCGGGGATACCAAAGCCTAAGGATCTAAGTGAGTTATCTGATGCCACACACTGTCAGCAGTCAGGAGAGGTCACGACATAGGAATTTCTAATTTTTCCATTTTTCAGCATGAGATAATGTTAGTTTGCAACTGAATGCCCTGTATCAGTCCTCTGTGGGAAAGAATGAACATAAACAGATTCTCCAACATTTACTTTTTCTGATGGTAAGAAAGAAGTAAGTTACATTTTGGAAATGCTAGGCTTTTCTTTATTATCAGCTCTCAGTCAGAGCTTCAATTATGTTCATTTGTCACTAACAAAACTCTACTAGAATGAATAATTCACAACAGATAATGCAGCTGTTGAACCTTGTCTGTTTCCCTACTTCTAGGCTTTTTAATGCAGTTTTTAAAAAGTTTCAAAAGAAGATTCCAGACCTAGAAACACTTAACTTGAAGTACATGAGTAATCTCATTGACTTCAATAGGACTACTCAGGTGTTTATAATGAAACACATATAAGTGTCACCAGCTTACTGGAGCTTTCTCTTGAACTTTGAACATGAAATAAAAAAAACCTCAATTTTTCACCAACATTTGAGTTTAAAATTAACTTTTAAAGAATATTGCATCTAGCAAAGGTTCAATGCACAAATAATCACAGATAATGAATATGAACAGTCTTGTGCATGCTGTTTATTCAAAACTGAGGTTCAAATGTGAATAAATGAATATTTATCGAAATATTCTTCCCTCTGTCCAGATTTCTAATACAAATCTCCCCAGAACTATCATTGTAGACTTGGCACGAACGATCATCTGTGGTTACAGGGGCAAATGATGGTCAAATCCTTTTCTCTAATATCTAGCATAGAAAGAAAGGGTCACTTACTAAGGGTCATATTGTTTTCTGCTTGGTACCTCAATTAGGTATATTTTCCTCTCAAGTTCATACGTGGTCATCAGTAAGAACGTAATGGAAATCCATGAACAGTGAAGTATAACAAAATAAACCGGAGGAACAAGGAAAAGGGACCATTGTTTTCATCATGATTATGGAATAAAGCTTTATACTTCTCCTTACACTGTTTCAGCAAATGACCTGCAAGATTTTTTCCTTTTAATATTTTGTCCAGTCTCGTATTTCTTGCCACTCCAGTAAATTAAGCCAGGTTGCAGTCTGGCCCACAATATCTCTCAATGTATTTTCAGTCAAAAAATAGACTGCTGAAGAAGAAATAGAAATACTCCACATGCAACATTCCTGCCAGCTTTCTTCAAGAGGAGTAGAAATTAGACAAAACATAGGTGGTTCCACAAATTCAGTTTAAATCACATATTGTGTTCCTACATCTTTAGGGAAAAAAAAAACTTGGTTTCATTTTTTTAAAGCACAGCTAGTGGGAAGCTGTTATGTCTTTGTAAAGCTATAGGAAAACTAGATCTAATCAAGTTTTGCTTGACCTGTTTGTTTTTTTTTTTTTCAGTAGGAGTTGGAGTTATTCCTCGTAGTCTTTAAGGAAGTTTCCCTAAGAATGTCAGTTTTTAAAGTGTCTTGATATGGCTTATGCTCCACTGAAGCATTGAATTTTGATGAGGGGAGAAAAAATTACATGTGTATTTGAACAGCATGCATCAGCCCACTCTGTCATGAGAGGCCATAAATATATTCCAGTTAAGAATTGTTAGATCCTTGATATTCTGCACACAAGGTAAAAGGTAGGAAATTTTCTCACAGATGTTTGACTGCAACAGACATGAATAACTTCTATGGTGCAGGGATCCTGAATAACACAGGTACGTATGTGGGTCAGATGTCTCTACCAGCACTTCTGAGACTTTTCCAAGTCTATTGTACTGCAAAGTATTAAAGTTGTGAACTTGTTCATATGCTATATTCTGTAACCTCTACAGTTTACAGCCTGGACTTTGTCAGTCTGGTAAAATGACAAAAATGACAGCAATAGAAACTGAGCAGAAATACTCATTTAGGAAGAGCTTTGTCTCCTTCTGTTGCATCTTATTGTAAAGTGGTTTTAACAGCTGGGGCTACACATGAGGTACACTGGCAGACTGGAAGCCATTAGGCAAAACCCTCTGGAATATTTATTTCCAACATCTGGAAACGAATCTGATTCTGCTGTAGGCAGCTAAGTTTCCTACGCCATCAACCCATGAAGCTGTCTTTGAGCCTACTGGTCATGTTAACTGATAGAAGTGATCAGGAATCCAAGACAGGGCTCTCCTGTGTTATTTCAAAAGTGAATGTGATCTGTGAACGGCCACTGTTAAATTTGACAGACAGTCCAAATAGAAAGTCAACCTTTTAAAACTGAACTGTCCCTAAATACTCGGAAAGAAGGTATTTAAAGCCATTCTCTGCAGTGACAGTTTTAGTTGTTTAACGCTATCTTTTGGAGTAACATAATATATCTGCCTTTGCCTTCCCTCTTCCATACTCCTTGTTACTAGGTTCCAGATACTTCACATTTTGTATGTAGAGCTTTGCACAGAGCCTCTCTTTTGTCAAAATTGTAGGTAAATTAGAAGAACTTTTCTTGACTTACAGATCTTAAAAATAGGTTTTGAAAAGCATCTATGCTTTTGTGCCACTTCTATGAAATAACATGCCTTAAAAGTTTGCTCCTTTCAGGAGAGTAACTCTGAAAAGCCATGATTTTTAGGAAAAATCACAGTGACAGGCTTTCAGCTCTAGCAATTGAAG
>NW_009607770.1:46242-46546 GCF_000690535.1 Cariama cristata
CCCTACAAAAAATGGCAATGAATGCCTTTTAAAGATTTAAATTGAAAAAGAGATTAACCTTGATGCTGGATGCACCAAAAGCACCAAGGGAACCTTAATCATGGACTTCTTGGACACAAAAAGGAAACTTGCAGGGCTTTTTTTTTTGTCCTCTGGAATATACATTTTGCAGATTATCATCATTTAGACATACCAGTTTTCCTCAGGCTTCAGAGTTGAACAAGAAAAGTTTAAGTTTGTTTATATAAAAACCCCAACCCTAAATATTTAATGAGACTCTGTCATGGTTTAACCCCAGCCAGCA
>NW_009607771.1:0-1544 GCF_000690535.1 Cariama cristata
TAAGCCATCCCACAAAGTTAACAAAAATACCGCCCCGGCCACGAAAACAAACCCAATAAAAGACACTGTTCTGTGGCTGAAGAGAGCTCTTTGGAGACGCGGCGGTCCCTGTCTCTGCGTGGTGGGAGGGCGGGATGCGGAGGGCACTGTCCCCACAGCGGAGCCCCTCCGAGCCCCGGCCCCGGCGGAGGGCTGGACACGGCGGAAGGGTCTTCCACGGTGCCACGACGGGCGGCTGCCACGTGCCCGGAGTCGAGGGGACACGCCGAGGACTACGCAGAGGCAGGTGGAGAGCCTGATCTTTCACCCTCTCCTTGCTCCCAGGGCTGACACATAATGCATCGAAAGGTGGAGCCAGGCTTCATCCCTATTAATCCCTTAGGGATGGGAAATTTTGAATTGGAAACGATGCCGACAGTCTTTTGAGGAGTAAATCTATCCTGAGCAAACACACAGAAAGGGAAAACTTTTTTCCATCCTGCCAAGGGCCTAGTTTCAATGAGGTTTCATTCTAGCTGTGCTCCATTCACAAAATTTTCCACAGTTTTCAGTGAAATACATTTTTTAAAAATATTTATGTGGCAAAGAAAGTCCTGTTTGTTTTGTGTGTTTCCCTTTCATACAAGGGAAGAAACCGCTCCATGCAATTTCTGCAGGTAGCAGTACTCTTTCTATACCACTTACTATTTAAGTGCATGCCGAGACCCATTAGAAAAATAACCCATTTATTCCAATTTTCAACAAACCTGTTCCCTCATTTCTCAGTATATGTGGACCCAGGCTTGCAAACTACTCTTTGCGGATACAGAGATCTGTGCAAAGCAGCTTGCAGGTTCATAGCTCACGCTGGAAATTTGCTGCCACAAGGTGAACCAAATGGCAAGACTGATGGGCCCTAAAGTGTATTTTCTGTTGTCATCGCTATTATTACTGAAGAGTGCTCACAGGAGTGCCATTTTACAAATAAGCAGTAATGCCTGCCTTGAGGAATTTAAACTTAAGTCTTTGCCTGCATAACTTTCATTCCAGGAACTCGGTCCTTTAAGCATTCACAAATTTCTTCTTGCAGTCATAAATACGTAGACGAGGAAACTGAGCCGCAGAGAACTGAAGCCTCTTCCACAAACGTTACCGAAGGGCTCTGCAGGCAGCTTGGGTCCCGGGCAGGCAGACGCTGCTGCTGCTGCCGCCAAAAAGTCCAGGGGGTGCGAGGTGCACAGCACAGCTCTGCACCGCCGCCTGATGAGACCCCAGGGCGCGGGGCAGCAAACGCTGCCTCTCAAACCCTGTCCGGGCTGGGCAGTCACGCTTTCGTATGGCACTGCCTCCCTCCCAGACTCCGATGCGGATCCTGCACACCTCCACAGCTCTGGACAGCTCTAGGGTCCAGAAACCTTCTGTAAGTGATGTAAAAAGTCACGCTTCTTTGAGAATGATCTTTATCGTGTTCAGACTTTGTACATTTGAAATACATCCCTAGGCAGTTTGTATTGGGTTTACGTGGCAAGGTTTTAGTAGCAGGGGAGCCGCAGGGGGTGCTTCTG
>NW_009607771.1:1614-1839 GCF_000690535.1 Cariama cristata
GTAGGCTCCAGGATGGACCCGCTGCTCGCCAAAGCTGAGCCCATCAGCAACACTCTGACAATATATTTAAGAAAGAGTGAAAAATGCTGTGCAGGAGCTGTGTGAGAGAGGAGTGAGAACAATGTGAGAGAAACAACCCTGTGGGCACTCAGATCAGTGCAGCAGGAGGAGGAGGTGCTGCACGCCCGGAGCAGAGATTCCCCCCAGCCCCTGGGGCAGGCCCAC
>NW_009607771.1:1931-15787 GCF_000690535.1 Cariama cristata
AGGAGGCCGGGCCCCTGTGGGAAGCCCGTGCTGGAGCAGGCTCCTGGCAGGGCCTGTGGCCCCGTGGGGAGAGGAGCCCAGGCTGGAGCAGTCCGTTCCTGAAGGACAGTACCCTGTAGAAAGGACCCATGCTGGAGCAGTTCTTGCAGAGCTGCAGGTTCCAAAAGTGTTCTGATGCTGTGCCATCAGCTGCCCTGTGATACAACGCAAACAGAATATCTCGCACTATATACATAAATCCGTCTGCACCATAGCTCCTGAACTGTGAAAAATATGTGGGTGGAGAAGGAATCCTTCTGCTTTGTTTGAGCCATGCTCTGTAAATTCAGTCTTGCTGAGTCCTAGAAGCTTTGGTCAACATATCTAGTCTTGCAGTTCTGTTCTCTTTGTGCATGTGTGCTCCTGAAGGAAAGCCTTTCCATACAATGCACTCAATGTCATAGGGCAAGCCAAGCATCTTTAAAGCACCAGGACTGTAAGATTTTTATTTGATTCTTGAGGGGGGCACAAAAGCCTTTGCTAACTTCCCACTGGCATTTCCACACCTACACAAAGCCCGGAGCATGGGTTGCTGTGAGAGGCACGTACTCATTTTTCAGTTACTGACTGCCTCTTCCAAACCTGCCTCTGTGCACCAGAGACTGGTTGTATTCTCTCCGGGCCAGAAACATAAGAATTCTCTAGAGGCTGGGCTGGAATTTGCAACTCCCTGGACCTATATCATGTTAACTGCCACTTTCCAAACTGGTCTTACTTTTCCCGTGAAATCTCCTCGCTTGACCACCTCAGGAAACAAGACCTGTGAGCTTTCATCTGGGAGCCTTGCTCGAAAAAAACCCCCTCAATTTCAGAGCTCTCTGAACAAGTTTCACAAGTCTAAGTTATAAATAGCATTGCTTGCTGCGATCTTAACAAGTAGAAAGAAAGAACATCTATAAAATTTCACCGAAAGAAAGCACAATGTGTCTCTGCAAGCTGTTCCTGAACAGAACGGCACCCAGCAACTTCTTCCTGCAGCGGTGAGAGAACATGAAGGTGAAGGTCGTAGATCCCAGAAGTCCTGGTTAAGATCATGGATCATGCAATGACGATATAGATTAATTTGATATCTGCAGAACACAGGCTTGAAAGGGAGCTCCTGAGACACTGTGTCCATGACACCATGAGACTTTTTCGTAAGTATTTGAAGTTCAGTCTTAGAACTTGTTGGGGTTTTTTTCCCACATGACTCTTAGAAGGCAGCTCCACTAAAGTCAATCTGCTCCGACAGTTAAAAATCATCTTACAATTTCCTGCAGTTAATGCTCTCTTGCTCTTTTGCCAACGTTAGCCCTGGGCTCAGACAGCTCTCCCCTCTCCTGTCAGGTTTATAGAAAGCAGTTATATCTTGCTGCGGCTCTGAAGAAAGCTGCTTCTCGCCCCTTCTTCTGCTCCTCCTCAGAGCTGGGAGTGCAGAATAGAGACAAAAAAGTGAAGGCCACATCAAGCGTCTCATCTTCTTTCCCATTATAATCGTAGATTCATCACAAACTGTTGCTGCATGTACTAGGCAGAAGCGTACTCCATTCTCCGATCGACCAGCTTCCCTGAGGGATCGACAGCGGTGCTAGGGTCAGCTGAAGTATCACCCCTCAGAGCAGGTGTTTAAGAGTAAAATAAGGAAAGAGGGCCAACAGCTGACGACTAAATGGTATGGACGATCGTAGGGTAGTGCTCAGGCCAGTTCCCAAGCACTGTTAAATCTGCTAATACCGGCAGCTTCTGGGATCTGGTGGAAGCTCATGCCTTAAAAGGAATCATCTTTCTTGGGATGTTATTCTTTGTCAATAGAGATGTGTTTTTACAAGAATTGCAGAGGGTGCATTTCCTGCGTCGTGCCTACTCCAGCTCTCCCTGCCTTTCTGTCCATCCAGAGCAAGGGGGCCTTTCCTGCTTACTGCTGATGGCAGCCAGAGATCTCTTGGACGGGAAGAGAGAAGGCTCTGCTAAAGAGTGGAGCGCAGCCCAGCCAACACCTGGATGCGTGGGTCTGCAGCACGGTGTGTCAGCCGTCGTCTGCCTGCAAGTACGCAAGTACACATACACTCTTAAGAGAAAGCTAACGGCGTCTGACTCTTGGCTCTTTTGCTTGAAAAATGTGAACCTGTGATCAACAGTATTGATAATAGGGTCATTATTTTAACTAACAGAGAAAGTTGCTACAGCCCATGTGAGCAGGTCAATATTTTGCAGCTGATAAGTGAACAAAAAAAATTATTAAAAATGCTTTGGAAGTGATTGAATAAAAAATTAAATTTAGGTTATTTTGGCACCTGTGTAGTACTTTCTCTTTTAGTACTTTTGCTTCTAAGAGAATTTAGTGCTGATAAAAGAGCGAGGTTGACAGCCAAGGAAAGATACCTATTCTCTTCATTCACAGACCGGGTACATTGGGAGCATCTGGCTTGTTCTGAGCTTTTGAAGATGACTATCCGCTTTGAAGTTTGTCTTTTCTGTCAATGAAGCCAGCAGTTTTCCATTTCTGTCAGTGGAAACCATGAGGTGCTTTGAAGTTTTCTTTTTCTGACATTATTAGCAGCACTTTAAATCTACATATTATAAAAGAGACTTTTTTTGGAAACATTCTCATGATTCTCTATGAGAATATTCAGTGTGGGTGTATATTTTATTTCTGTGTTTCAGAGTAATGGCACATTTTTTCCTGTAAAGCATGGTATGAAAGATAGACACATTCTGACAAGTCATTTTGAGTCTTACCTGTTGGAATGCAAACACTACTTTAAATCTATGTAAGAGACTAATAAAGGAATTAACTATAATGATTATAATGATTGGCAAATGAATATAAAGAATTTAATGAATATTAAAATTGTAAGTAAATAGAACATCTTATCATGTGTTTTTATTTATATACTCCCACACATGTTATGAAAATAGAGAGAATGGTGTTGTACGAGTGCATTGATCTAAATTAGACAAAGCAGACAGTCGTGTCAATGGCTAAACCTAAGGTATCATGGCATCTGAGAATAAACTAGAAAAACAAATAGAACAAAAGAAAGAGAACACAAAGTTCTAAATAATTTTACTAGTTCAAATGTTGCATATTGCTGACTATCGCATCCCTCTGTTTAATCTAAGCCTCTTTATTTAACTGCAGTACATCAGATTATTGCCATGTATTCAGTTTTAACATGCATTGCTTGAGAACAGGTACATAGACATTCATCTCGGCTTCTAATGATATTTCGAAGATCATTGAAATGTATTTTAGCTAAGTCAAGGGGAAAGCTGTTCATGTAAGAACAAATAGTTCATGTAAGAGATGAGAGAATGAGAATCCAGGAAATTTAATTTAAACATGTGAAAACCCTTTTTTTAACCAGAGGGTGGTGAAACACTGGAACTGGTTGCCCCAAGAAGCAGAGGAGTCTCCATCCTTGGAGATATTCAAAACCCTGAACGTGGCCCTGAGCAACCTCCTGGAGATGACCCTGCCTGAGTCGGGGAGGGGTTGGACTAGACAGTCTCCAGAGGTGCCTTCCACCCACAGCTTTTCTGTGATTCCGTGAATAATGGTGATTTACTGTCTCGCAGGAGATCCCAATGTGATGCTGTTGCTAATATAAATGTGCCTGAACACAAAAGCAATAAAATACCATGAATTAGTAGCGAAACATGTAGGGTACTGATGAAATAAGTGCCTGAAGTCTTAGCTCTGTTCTGAACCCCCATCTCAAAACCAATGTTCAAAACCTGGAGACGATTCAAAAAGAGGTACACAGGCTACACAGAGTCATACAGTCACCTGAAAAAAAAACCCGTATTTCATAATCAGAACTCTCTGTGCTTGGTTTACTGACAAGATGGCTTGCTCACAGTTCTACAAGTTTATGCAGCAGGGTTTTCCAGCAGTGGAGAGCTTTATAATAAAACACAGACTAGAAATAAGATGCACTTTTTAACAAAAAGAGTGGCTTAGCATTTGAATAAGTGAAATCCTGGGAGACTGCTATGGTTTTTGTAATGCAGAAGATAACCCTGGATTATCATTTCTGATCTTAAAATATGCTGTATCTAACAGCATACACTGACACTGAAAAGATCTGGACTGTTTCTTTCTTGGCATGTCTACCCAAATAGTTGAGAATCATGGCCCCGCTTCATTGGGAAATCTGTCTTGCAAAAGTAAATTAGAAGTATTGCATGGTAGGCTATAGATAGATGGTATTTAGACTATAGACTCCAGGAAGGCTACAGACAGACAGTCTTTGTATCTTTAAAATACCGAACGTCTGAGGGTACTGCAGGCTCTGAGCAGTGCATGTCTGACTATACACGTGATCACATTACGGTATGCTCCATTTCAAAAGCTGTGATTGTTGTTACCAGATCACGTTTGCTTTGTACTATGACTTAGACACAAAATTAGCCCAAGGATATTACAGGGTGTTGATCTGTCTGTGGAGTAGAAAAGTGGGATGGCCAGTAATGCCAAGACATGAATAAAAATGGAAGGCGTAGTTCAGTGTATAGGAACCCAAATTTAATGGCATATCAGGGTCACTCAAATTCTCTAGATAAGATCAGAGCAGGAAATGAATGCAAGGCTTATGCCTGCACAAAGAGGCCATTCTTTGCAGAGATGCAAGTATTACACAAAGTGAGTGGGCAAAGTTTGCCTCCCACATTTCTTTCATTACTCATACCTAACACCTGCTAGTTAACTAACATCCATTTTTCATACTGGCTTGCTCCAGTTCCACTGAACATTAATGTCAGTAAAACAATCTCTCACTTCATGTTACCTTGCACAGATAAAAGTGGTAGTGCTGCCAAAGCCGTGCAACCTGAATTCAGAGGTACTTGTCAAGTTTTAAAGCGGGATGTACCCCATTCTTGACCCCCAATGGGAGACAGGGTTGCCATCAAATTAAGGGAAAACGAAAGCAGCTGTCTAACTACACCCAGCAACAATGTGTGACTGCGTAGGGCTCAAAAAGAACTGTGCGCTGGAAGCAAACAAACCTTCAAACAGGCGGAGTGGCAAATTTCCAGTTTGGGGTGTAAGTAGGACACCAGACTTTGCTAGCATTATGCTTCCTCATGGAACGGTGACTGTAAATGTAAAAGCACAGTTTTATGATTTGCCTGGAAAACATCATCTATAGCACCTGAGCACACCTTCACACTGAAATGACCCTTGACAGACCCGAGACTCAGAGGGACTAGTTAATCATCTAGTTAATTATCACCACCCGCGTTACAGCAGCAGAATATTCTCAAAATCACCTGCACATTTATTGAGCCGGTTTACCAGATTGCAGCATGATCACACGTGGCTCTGGTTTGGAGACCAAACACTCTAAATCAGCACTTCTCTGATGACTTCAGGGAGGCTGCGGTGATTTACACTGCCTGAGAGTATAAATACATCAATTTAGAGGGTCAGAAAAAGGATCGATTGCTATTCCTTTTACCGTATGGTATGTCGTCGTGTACTATACAGCAGAAAGGAAGTTGCTGACGAGAGAGAGGAAAGGGTCCTGCACGGATCTGCAGCTACTGGATGGAAAAAACTGGGGATACCCTTATAACCTTTGCTTCCAGTATGGCCAAACAAAATGTGCTTAGACACATTTATTCTGTAGTCTCTAACCACTCCGACAAGACTGATGAATGAGAACTGCCCCAAGCACAATATTCTCCTTTTTTCGTTGTCAGTGACTGTCCACGTAAGCTGTCTTTCACGCCCTCATTCTTTATGCCGGTCTGTATGCATCCTGGGCTGTGGTGCTTTGACATGCTAATGAATTTTGCTGTGCTGTTAATAACTCAAAGCTACGGGACACTCAGTGATATCATCATTACCAGCCTGCGTATGATTGTTTTGTCTTCTTGCCAAATTTTAGTCTAGCATTTTCAGCTGGGAAAAAATAACGCGCCCATCTGGGAGGACAGGTAACGGGTATTTGGCGTGATCCCTCCGTTCCACCGACCGACATTGCTTGTGGGAGCCAAGGCATGTGACTGGTATGTGGAGAGCACAAGTTTAGCAAGGGCAGTCACTTGCAGGGAAAGGCCTTTCCTTCCACTGTTTTTTATTGTTTTCTAAATGAACTTTGTGCTGGGAAGAAGGGAGTGGAAAAAACCCGTGTTTGCTGAATGTGAGTAAAGCAGGCCCGTGTAACGCAGGTATCCCCAGGTAGCGCCACGGGCCTGGCCCTGACCTGCTGGGGAGCTGGGGGAACAGGGCAGCTTTTGTGGCCGCCTACGCCTTTCCTCCAGGAGCTGCCAGTGGTCCCGGGGGAGTTCTTATTGTTCCCCTCTGGCGGTGAGACTGAGAACCTAATTCCAGACCCCCATATCAGTACTTTTATAGCAAGTCTGAACTTTCAAAATAGCGTATAATCATTAACATCAGGCCCTGCGGCAGCCCACTGAGATGTTATCACCACCGTTTTCCAGCAGGAAGGACAGGCGAGAGGCTGTGTCTGGTGCCGCACAGTGACGGGGGCAGTCACAGCCCCCAGACTATTCTTCTTCATGTATTAACTTAATGGTTGACTGTGACTTTTGGAGTAATGTAAAATACATCTAGCACAAAAAAACTCCACAAAACTCACTGAAATGCCTTGCTTTTGCCTGGTGGTCATAATTCTCAGAGAGCATTCTAATGGAGGTGAGCACTTTTGTGCCCGTTGCAAGAGTGAGTAAAAAGAAGCACTTGAAGGGAACGGGGTTTTCCCCACCCACGTTCAGTCCTTCAGTGACCACGTGGGTCGCATCCCGGTCCCTTGGGTCCAGCCCCGTGCACCTTCCCCGGAGCCATGTTCCTTCGCACCAGCACTCTGGCTCGCTTCCTCGGCACCGCAAGACCGTGGCACGCTGAGGTGCCTCCTGAGGTCCACAGCCCCACCGAAGTTTGTGATATTCAGCACCATACAGAATTAGGTCATTAGTTTTAGATCCGGAGTTTAGTCTGTGTTTGCTGTTCGGACTACTGTGTGCGGAGCATGAACGGCTGCCCCTGTGTTTCCTGCAGCGCTAAGAGCCAGTCCAGGGCTCCTCAGCTGCACAGCCAAAAGCTTTTTTTTCTGCCCCAAGTACTAGAGGAAAATAACCCCCTGACATTTCCTTTCTGTTCTCATCTCCAAAAGTACAAGATCCCATTACTTCTCGCCTTCCGAGACACAGTCACCTGTCACCCCGCTGCAGCCCAGCCCCATGCCAGCTCACACCAGTTCCCCTGGGAAGCCCCCTCCCTGCCCTCACCAGTAAGTGGTCCCTACTTCCCAGCCAGCGCTGCTGTCACACGGGTGACGAGGAGCAAATGGAGAAACCCAAGTTCAGGCCAGGTCTTGTTCTTGTCTCTGGTGGGGTAAAAAGGAAGGACAGAATTGAGAGCCAGCAGTGGAGGGATGGAGTCTGCTGCTCCTGGTGTCTTGGGGGATGTGAAAGGCACAGGACCTTGTGCAGATTGCTCCCAGTTGCACTGGTACCCGCCTTTCCGACCTCCTTCTTCCCCTCCAGGGATGACAGCCGCACAGTAGGAAGGCAGATGTGGAAGCCAGATGCCCAGCTGGGTTTCTCAGCCGGCAGACGGTACCATGCAGCTCATCCTGACCTTTCCCAGTGCAGACAGTGGGACGGTGGCCGGTGCCAACCGCCGGCCAGCCCAGGAGGCTGCCTTTACCGGGACAAATACTGAAACCTTATTTCTCTGTATCATTCTCTATCCTTATCTTCGTAGTTGCAGTGCCTATTACTAGTAGACCAGACATGTCAAGTAGATACTCTTTGTAGAAACCATGTCCCTTAGTTAACTCAAAGGTCTTCAACAAGTCATGAAGAAAAATACAAGTTCCATCCCACTTTATACCCATTTTCTGTCCTTCACAAGCATATCTTTATGCCTTTTATTAACCATTTGTATCATCATACTGTTGCTGATTATGTAAAATCCAAAGCTTCGTGCCAGTGGAAGCAAGGATGCACAAATGCAAGTGAGGATACAGCAGTATGAAAGCACCCACCTTTCTTAGGGCTGCGACTTGTCCAAAGCCTGTGGTGCGCGCTCCAAGCAGGTCCGCAGGGTGCCAAAACACAGTACAAAGGTAAAGCTGCTGCTTAGCAGTTTCCTGGCAGGCGTCTGTGGCGTTTCGCTGTCAGAGTTTGGATTTGGCCGGCCAGCTGCTGCTGCGGTCCCTGTCTGTGCAGAATTTCCTATACAGGGAGAGAATTTCTTCTGGCTTGGCAGCTGTGAAGGTCACACTGCTGACAGTGTCACTTTTGTTTTCTTTTTTCGTTTATGAGTTGAAACCTCAGAGGGTGCCACACATGACTGAGGAGGAGCAGAGCTTTTGCGAGCTCAGGACAACTTCCAGACGTTATTTTTCTTGAGGCACCACTGCAGTATCTCTTACAGGCTGCAGAAGGTCCCTGCTCCAAAGCATCCACATAATGAGATCCAGTGGATGAAGGCACCAGCTGAGAGCAACCTACGGAGCCACAGCCATTGTCATGCCTCGTCCTGGCATCATAGCTGAAAGGTGTTGGAAATATGATGAGGTGTTTTCTTAAATATATCTTTTAGATGCTTCTAGAGTGTGGGTTGGTTGTGTTTTCTTTTTTTTAGTAAGAAAATTGAAATCCCTTGAGGGCTACATATCAAAAAAAGGAAAACATTACAGTTCAAAAATTAAAAATATAAAAAATTTTCAGGAATAATCTGAAAATCTGGAGAAAAATAATTTCATTTTAAGCCCTTACAACTACAGCAGGAGCTGTCTCACTAACAAATTGGCAGTCAGGTCACCTCCATATCTGAGTTGCAATTGTGTCACCTAAAAACTGACTTCTTGTCAGCCTTTGCCACTGATCCAAGGCCTTGACTGTAATGCCAGTTCTTCCTAGCTCTGTACTGCTTTTCAGTCCCAGGCAAAGAGGCCTTTGAGTTTTTTTTATGTCAGTGAAAACATCGTATTTTAAAAAAATAATAATTTTATTAATGTAAAGTGCTGGTTTATCATTTTCATTATTGTTCCTAATAATAGCAACAGTAAATGTTTATGTACACCAGCGGAACATACGATAAGTCTGTTGGCTCACAGTAAAGATCCAGCTAGCTCACAGAGGTCGGTGTTTAAGGAAGAGGGTAAGAATAGGAGATGCGTTGCACCTTCGAAGTTTCAGCAGTCCAGAGAAGCTCCTCATCCAGAAGTTGCAGTAGTAGCTACTCCTGTTGTCAGGGGTTTTATCTTCTGCAAACGCATGGAGTGAACTCACCATTCAGCATCCAAAGTACTCCATGCCGTGAGTTCCACCACTTGGCCGTGTGCTGTGTGAACAGTGCATCCTTCTGGCTGTTTGCAACCGAACAGTCTCAAACCTAACGAGTTCATTTTAGAATTCTGAATTCTGAGAAATGGTGAATAACACTGCCTGCTTAATCTCCTCCTGTCACTCAGACTTGGTAGACCACTATGACACTGCTCTCCCTCCCCAGGTTGTCTCTCGTCTACTTTGAAGGCACTTGGGGGTGACCTGTTCATTCCCATCGAGGTGCCTTTCCTTTCATCTCTTCTGCTTCCCTTCTTTGACTCCTCCGTATCCTTGTCGTGACAGAGGGGCTGGAAGAGCCTGCAATGCTCAAGGTGTAGGCCCGTTGTGGATTTATTTGGCAATGTAATGATGCTTTTTGTGTTCTTTTCTATTTCTTTCCTGCAAAGCCCTAATTTTAAATAGTTTCTCTGCCTTTCTGTAAAAGAAAAAAAAGGCTATGTTACAGGAGTCTCCAAGAACTCTGCTGTGGTGAGCACTGACAGAGCTAACACATCACAGTAGTACCATCCTGACGGCCGGTGGGATGATGCGCTGTCTGAAGCAATGATTAGAAGAGGTGCATTTCCCACTTTAATGAGGCGCAGTGATGTAAGCAGATTTGACAGTTGTTTCCTGAGACGCTGCCTGCCCTGTGTTGAAAGGCTTCCTCGCCTCGTGTTTTAGAAGAGAGAGACGTCATTTACGTGGGTGTTTTCTTGCTCTGCAGGCCGCCAATTATTGCCTGTCACCTCTCACACCGCCGCTGGTTTGCGCACACAAGCCCAGGCCGATGTCGCATCCTATTTTCACAACTCCAACCAACCGATCACTCACGGCAAACCTGGAAAATGCAGTATTCCAGGCCCTGCAGGTGGAGTCTGCGTTGCCACCAGTTATAATATTCTCCCCTGTGCGGTGGGGAGGCCTGCCAGGTGCTCCCTGACCAAGTGCCTGCCGCAGGTACGCTCCCACCGCCTTGGTCCCTGTCGTCGGCTGCTCTCCCGCTTCGGCTGGGGGTGCTGAGCTTCTTCCCATGTTTGCGATGCCAGTAAATACAGTTTCTGCAATGGTATCTCTCAGTGTTAAAGACATTTTTCTCGAATTTTTGTAAAGAACCAGTGGCACTACTGATAGTCTACGATAATTGTCTGATAATTGACAAGGATCTCGGATCCCTTTCTTTTCCATAGTCAGTAGTTCAGCCTCAGATGAATACCCGAAGCTCAGCTTTTGCTTCCAGACTTCCTAAGCAGCTCTCTGAGGGTTTTTCCTGTTCAGTGTTTTTGTGGCTCCACGAGAGCCGATCCCGCTGTGCCTCAAAGCCAGCCCCCGCCTCACCGGACCTGCGCTCGCACGGGGGTCTGCGGGGGCTCCCATGCACAGCATCGCTGCTGGAACGGGCGGTGGCGTGTTCTGTGGAAGCAGGAGGAGCTGGGGAAATCAAAATCGCCGCCTCCTGCCCGTGTCCTGTCCCAGACGGCCGGAGCGGGACTGCGATGGCTGGAGGGCAGCGCTGGCAGGTCCGGGGGCTCAGCACCCGAAGGGAGCGGGAGGGGTCACGGCCTTACAGACGGAGCGCACACACGTGGAGGAGCCGATTTGCCCACTGACTTGAGCTTTTGGTTGTTCCACGGGGACATCAGTATAACTAAAGAGTGGTTTAAGCTGTTGAAATACACCCCAGCTCGTACTGGGTAAAGAACCCTCTCCGGAGGGCGCTGGGATCCGCTTAATGTATGGGGACATCTGCCATACTTCAGATGGAGTAGCTAAATCATTTTCCGTTTTGAATCTCAATGGAAGTACAACCACCTATAGCGGAGAAAATCACCTTCTGACTGTATGCATAGGGGAAGTCCATTAATGTATTTCCTTGGTGTCATAAGTGACTGAGTGGTTTTCCCAGGCAAAACTCAAAATGTTTCTAGCAAAGGTTTTACAGACATTTTTATAAGTAATGGTCACATAGTCTGATTTGATCAGGAAATGAAAGTTGGCGCATAGATGGATTTTTAGGCATTATCAAGATAGCATCAGTGTACAGGGATTTTGTTTCCTTTTTTTCAACAATATATATTCCTTCTATGCAGGGATTTTGCCAAGTAGCACCAATAACTCCATGACAAAATTAAATTAAAAGGGAGACAGATTACTTTATTGTCTGGCCCCACTGGCTGAGTGGAATAAAGAAGGCATTAGCTCAATTGTTATTACTGATAACAATCAGGTATTGCATGAAAGCTCTCTCTACTGAGGAAATGTGATTTGAAGCCTGTTTTTAAATACAGCAAAACAGGGAAGATCATTCAATCCTACTGCAGCCACGTGCAGAGCCAAAGTATCTAAGGAAGATGTGTGACTGGACGGTGTCTGTAGTGCTGTCTGCTCTGATCGCGTGAACTCCCCTCTCCCCAGCTCTAAGGGGATATATGCCTTCATTACCTTTAGACGTTTGTATTCTATGAAATTTGTATTACAGGATTACAACACTTGAAGTTGTAAAATACACCCTGTAAAAAATACAGGGTGAAAGTTTCTACATCTCTGACCTAACTTGTCTTTTTGATTACAAACCTTTTTTTTCCTTAAATACTAGTTTAGAGTACCTCTAAAAATCGGCTGGAAATCCAGTTGGTTCTCAGGACTTAGGATTGTACCAGCTTTTGAACAGCCCTTTGTCTCTCTTGTGTGGCCAACAGACTACTTAAACCACACCGGTAATTTTTATAGCTCATGCCATCATGATCCACTGCATCTTCATTAAAGCAGGTAATAGGCAGATCTTTGTAAAATTAGTTGAATCATATTGTCACGAGTCTGGAGTAACCCAGCGGTCACACCAGTTACGTGTTTGTGTTGTATGGACAAAGAAGGGCACAGCAGTGCCCTATAGCTGATGCCCTATAGCTAACACCCTATAGCTGATGCCCTGTAGCTCATGCCTTATAGCTGACACCCTATAGCTGACCCCCTATAGCTGACCCCTATAGCTGATGCCCTATAGCTGTCCTCTGAAGCAGCCGTGTGCAGCAGGAGGGTGCAGCTCTGGTCAGTAGGAGCCTGAGACTGGGACAGGCAGAACATCACAGGTGTTCTTCTGCCTTCCTGACAACTGACGGACACCTCACAAATTATTATTTTGACTAGATGACTTCGGTCTTACGTGGATTACTAGAGGCATACAGCGTAAGACCATATTAGCTGTGGTTATTGTCACAGTTAATCACATGGGATTTCATCTTCAACTGGTGTCAGTCTGCCCCGGCTCATTGAAGACGCTAAGAAACACTCACTGATAGCAGCTGAGGGGCAGAAGTGTGTTGTGCCAGGTGAGTAACTTCTTGTGGAAACTACTACATGACTGTCCCAAGCTATTTCCATGCCACAGGCATGAATAAAGTTGGAAGAAATGAATGTTACAAAATAAAGGCAACATTGGCATGTTTTGCATTACATACAATTTTTTTATATCCAGTGAAAACCAGAAATTACTTGGCCTCCTGAACCTGTTAACTGTAGACGTACGAATCCTGTTGGTCAGACAAAAGCATATAGCTTGGCCCAGGGAGAAGAAAGCGCCCGGAGTTCATCGTTCTGAAGGGAAGGGCACGGCAATGAGACGCGCAGAGCACCCGAGGAGCTCTAGCTGGAAAAAGGCACCTGGTTCTTCAGCGGGAGTTACAGAAAGACGTCCTGGGGCGAGTCGTCCCCCTGGAAGTGAAGAGCGCGAGGTCCCCGGCTGAGGGGGTAAGCGCTGCCATCTGTAGACATCCTGCACGGGTTTTGTACCACAGGCAGTGTCACACGCTCTCAACACCAGCCTCTGGTCTGCACCACACAGGAGCGTTTCCAGGACCGTCCCCTTCCAGGGGTGGAAAAGCATGGATAGAATTGCATCGCATGGCTCTGAAGCGAGAGTGAAAGGCGATGGCATCGACGAGGACACAGCAAAGCGAGGCAACTGGTTCGGGCAGGGCTCGGAGAAGGGCAGGACCTGGCGTGCCAGAGCTCCACAAGTGCATCGACAGCTGTGCCAGGCCGTAAACCGTGAGAACATGGTCCAGTAACCGCATGAAGTTATCGCTGCGGGAGGGGACGCAGGCCCAGGGACGAGGCCTCGCTTCTTGGCTTTTCTCTCTGCGGTAACAGCTTCGATCGAACCCAGCTCTTGACTTGGCATCCCTGTGGCCTTTGGTAGCAGACGCCCTGCTAAGCCGTGGGTGACGCTGACGGGCTCACAGCCAGAGACCGTCGGGGTGGAGAGGAGCTGTTGGACGTCCATCGGCCGATGAATATCCCTACTGCAGGCTCCCGCTGCTTTTCCTGAGCTTTAAAATGTCGTCTTCGTTGGGAGAAATCCTTCCAATACGAATAGATTTTATTTTTTTTTATCTAAAAGAAATGATCCTTGAAATCCAGTAAATGCTCACGGTATTGGATAGTTACATACGTAGATATTTGCAGAAATATGTTATCTTTTCTTCTGGAAGGGATGGAACGCTGGTTTTCTGAAGATAATAGAGCGACACGGT